>NW_024868289.1:94674-128640 GCF_013358625.1 Macadamia integrifolia
CCCCCCCCAAAAAAAAGCATTGGATTTCTACTTATATATATTGCTCAGTAGCAAGTTTTTTAATGCTTTTATCATGTGTGTGCCAATTATTGTATGCGTATGGATTAATAGATGGGTATTGGTTGATGGGTTTGATTGGATAGAGCTCTATACGAGAGATGAACTCCTTCATGGGTAGTGACTTCGATTAATCTATTCTAAAAGTATAAAGTATGATTATCATGTGTGAGCTTATTTACAACTGAATTATCACATAAAAAACAACTCTCAAAATTATGTTATCAATAATAATTAAGCATGCAAGTGTATTTCTGTTATTTTCCATAATTGAGTCCTTCCTTGAGAGAGATCGAAACTATGGTCATCCTACTATTATCATCACAAGGAGGAGACAAAAAAATACATTTACAAGTTAATCTAGATTATGTCCTCTCAATACAATGGTCAGAATGGACATATAATCTATATATTGTGATATTTGGAGGAAAAAAAAAAAAAAATGGACCTTGTGACAATAATAATTTGCTTTAAACTTTTTTTTATTTAGCTATGAAAAATTCTATTATGAGGTGATGGAGTTTCTAGCTTCCATTGAGAGTACCAACTATTTTCCAAAAAAATTGAAGGCCAACAATTGCCCTCTACTTCAACCATGTTTAACCCCCAAATTTTCTTGTATTATAGAAAAAGGGTTAAGAGTATTGCCAATGATATCTATGATGTGTAAGACAACTCCCTTTTCTTGCATAAACATAGATGGGACACTTTTTCAACTGCTAAATGCTAACAATTGCCATATATCTCCATTTCTCAATAGCAAATGTATTGGTGTTTACAATCCTATTATAGTACTAGTTCAAGTAATAAGTTTTCACAAGATAAAGATTATCTTGATCAATATAGTAGGGTTCCTTACAGATCCAGGCCATGATGGGGTCTCGGTTGTCTTTTACCATCAAAGATGGAAGTGTGTTAAAGATGTCGTTGTAATATTTTTGTCTGATTTCTTCACCAAACGTAGTCTTAGCAATATATTTTTGCCCATACGATTTCAGACCTATCAGTTTGTGCACTATTGCTTGCACGATTATTATTAAGCTCTTTGTGCATTGTCTCCAATCTGTTCTTCATTTTATCTCTCTTCTAGGATGCCTTTCTGAAGGAAGACATATAACACACAACATTAGTATTGCTAAAAAAATCATCCATTTCATGAACCACAGTAAGAGTTGTGAGGGAAGGATAGCTATTAAGATAGATATGTCTAAGGCCTATGATTGTGTGAAGTGGGGCTATATATATTAGAGCATTTTTCTAGTTTCTGGGGTTCTCAGATTATTAGTGTGATCTTGTTAGTGTTCTGATTTCTTCTACCTATTATTCCATTAATTTGATGTGTCCTAATTTTAATTATTTTGAAGCTTCTAAGGGGATTAGAAGCACCAAATTCAGTAGGTTGAATGCCAAATTCAGGAGAGGGGAGTCGAAAGGATAAAAAGCAATTTTTTCTTCTTGACTGGGAAAAGGTTGCAAACCCAAGCCCAATGATGGGTTAGGTGTTAGACTCAATCATGTCCTTAATCCTGCCCTTTTGATCCATCTAGTATGGTGACTAGTTTCAAACCCCTCTTCATATGGGGTATAGGATCTTTAAGAGCTCGGTATTTCCCAAATAATAATCTCTTGGATGTGGATTCTAAACCTAAATTTGGATCATGGACCTGGAAACACATTGTTCTCAAGAGTTTAGTAATGTTGGAGTACTTAATAATAATTCTAATACTAAAAAAATATATTGCTAAGGTTGAGTTTGATAGTTATTCAAAAAAATGTTTTTGACGTTTTTTCGTTCTATGGGAATAAAAAAATAGAATAAAGTGTTTGGTGTCAATTTGGTGTTTTTTAATTTTTTTTTTTTAACAAAAAGGAAAAAAAATGCTAAAATTGAGTTCCCTTTTTGTGTTTTCCTTCACTTTTTAATTGATTTGGATTATCTTAAATAATATTGTTAAAAAAAAAAAAAATCTTCCCAATCCCAAAAATATCTTGTCAAATATAGATAGGTGGATTCATGACAATAATCTTTTCAAATCTACCAAACTAGAGGTGACTCAACCTACTCATGATACTTATGATGGATGTAACTCTTCTCTGTAGAACTCAGGGATTAGAGAGTGATCTCACAACTGGGATGACCTCCGGGTCCTCTTGGCCATGGGATCACTTGTTCCATTTTCTATTAAAAAAAAAAAAAAAAAAAAAAAAACCCACCCCTTGGAATGGTGGAAGAAATAAACACATTGAAAAGGCTCAACGTGGACAATGTTTTTCAAAGACCAAGTCGGCTAAACTCGTATTAATTAAATAAATCAAAATGAATCTTAAATTTTTAATTATTTTTTAATTATCATGTTATGGCGTTAACACGTGGCTCCATTAATTTACCTACAACCGATACAATATGATCCAAGGAGGAACGAGAAGAAGGAAGCAGAATTTGGAACAATAAATAAATAAATAGATAAAATAGATTTGATCCTAAATTGGGAAATAAATATTGTTTTCCTTACTTTATTTCTTTCTTTTTTTAGTCATAAACCCGTCTGACGAGGAAAAGGGGTGAAGAAAAGAAAGAGTCTAGGTTCTCTTCATGTATCCAAGTGGGTCCCGTAGGAATGGCGCCCACACTATGAAAAAGACTACCCTTTCCACTCTCGTTTTCTTGACAAACAAACACACCCCCTCAATGTCTATTTCCTCGGGTTTCCTTCCTTGGTTTTTCTCCTCTCTCTTCTCTCTCCTCTCTCGCATATAATGACCAGAACACGATCGACAATGTTCTCAAAAGCTCTTCCTACTCTTCCCTTTGAAGCTTCAGCGCTTCTTCTAAAATTTGGAAAATCAGATATTTTGAAGCTACTTTTGTACGAGAAGACGAAAGACTTTCTAGTTCCACTCTAACAGAGTCACAAACCAAGCAGCCGATACCAAAACCACTTTTTATAGCTTGTGCTGAGGTGCTTCAGCGGTTTATGTGGCATATGGCCGGTTTTTTGTTCTGAAAACCGCGTTTCGTTGGTGGGTTACTGGAGATTGGGTTTCTGGAAGGTGGGTTTTTTGCAGGTTTTTTTTTTTTTTTTTGTATCTTCTGGGTTTTCCTTGGTGGAGTCGTTGCTGGTGTTTTAATGAAAAGGATGAGGTGGTGGTTGGTGGTTTTGTCTTCTGAAATTTTGAAGGTTGGACGGATGGATAAGAGGAAGGTTGTTGGAGTACTAACCCCTCAAAATTTTCAGTGTGGGAATTTGGAATTCTGAAGTTGGAAGGTGGGCTGGCCAAGTGAAGGAAGGACCAACGAAGATAAGATCTGAACGTGTGTTTCGTTGTTTTGCTCAAGGAGGATAGGTACTGCTTCTATTTGCTCAGCATTTCTGGAATATGGTTTTGGGTTTTAAAAATGGTCCATATCTGCGATTATTTTGAACCTCCATTTTTGTTCTTTAATTCCATTTTCTGTTCTTGTGACATATGACTTGTGAGTCGAGTAGATTTAGACATGCATTTTTGAGAATGATGGGAAAAATAGATTTTTTTTTAGGGGAGGGGAGGGGGAATTAGGAACAAGAAGATGGTTAAAATATGGAATTTATCGAATTTGATTTTTGGTCTATTAAAGAAAGAACGAGGAAGGGAGGGTTGGAGGTTTGGGTCTTATAAGATCTCAAAAAATCTGGGAGGTGGTATAATTTTTGTTCTAATGTTTTTTCTGTTTCATTTGTTATTTTTGGGTACAGGGAATGGATCTGGAAGCTTGGTTTTAAGCATCGAAAGTAGCATTTTCTCCCATTCCTATATTGTGAAGCTTTTGAAAATTTGAACTTCGTAAATGGATTGAAGCAGCATCCTCATATGCAATGTCAAAAGCGGTAGCTTGTGGGCTGTTGATTTCTTGTCTCCTCCTCTCTGTTTCCGCCATTGACAATGGATACCCCCGCTGTAACTGCGAAGAAGAAGGCTTCTTGAGCGTGGAGAACATCCTAGATTGGCAGAGAGTGAGTGATTTCCTGATCGCTCTGGCTTACTTTTCGATCCCCATTGAGCTCCTTTACTTCGTTAGCTGCTCCAACTTCCCCTTCAAATGGGTCCTTTTTCAGTTCATAGCTTTCATTGTCCTCTGCGGGCTGACCCATTTGCTCAATGGCTGGACTTACGCTCCACACCCATTCCAGCTGATGCTGGCCCTTACCATCGCCAAATTCCTCACTGCTCTGGTCTCCTGTGCCACTGCCATAACCCTTATAACCCTTATACCTCTGCTACTCAAAGTGAAGGTTAGAGAGCTTTTCTTGAAGAAGAAAGCTTGGGAGCTGGATAGAGAGGTGGGAATGATGAAGAAGCAGAAGGAAGCCAGTTGGCATGTCCGGATGCTGACCCATGAGATTAGGAAGTCACTTGATAGGCATACGATATTGTACACCACTCTGGTTGAGCTTTCCAAGACTTTGGACTTGCAGAACTGTGCAGTATGGATGCCCGATGAGAATAAAACTGAAATGCACCTCACTCATCAGTTAGAGGGATCTTCCAATTCCTATCATAACGCTATTCCAATCAGTGATCCAGATGTCCAGAAGGTCAAGGAGAGTAAGGGAGTGCAGATCCTTGGGGCTGATTCGGCCCTTGGGATCGGAAGCAGTGGTGGGTCTGGTGAGCCGGGGGTGGTTGCGGCAATACGAATGCCAATGCTGAAGGTGTCAAACTTCAACTTCAAAGGGGGCACGCCGGAGCTTATTCAACAATGTTATGCAATGCTGGTTTTGGTTCTTCCAAACACACCAGCTAGAGTTTGGAGTTACCATGAGCTGGAGATTGTTGAGGTGGTTGCTGATCAGGTAGCCGTTGCACTATCCCATGCCGCAATTTTAGAAGAATCACAACTCATGACGGAGAAATTGGAGGAGCGGAATAGGGCATTGCAACTGGCTAGGAAGAATGCGATGATGGCAAGCCAAGCGAGGAACTCATTCCAGAAGGTGATGAGCCATGGCATGAGGAGGCCAATGCACTCAATCTTGGGCCTACTTTCTATGATGCAACTTGAGAATATGCGCAGTGAACAGCAGATTATTGTTGAAGCTATGACGAAGACCAGCAGTGTCCTCTCAACTTTGATTAATGATGTTATGGAGATTTCAAACTCAGACAAGGGAAGGTTCCCATTAGAAATGAGGCCTTTCCAGCTACATTCTCTGGTGAAGGAAGCAGCTTGCCTTGCCAAGTGTCACTGTGTTTGTAAAGGTCTTGATTTCAGTATTGAGGTAGATAACTCGGTTCCTAATTGGGTGCTGGGTGATGAGAGGAGAATTTTTCAGGTGATTCTACATATGTTTGGGAATCTTTTGGATGGGTGTTATGGAGGAGAATCCATAACCTTCAGGGTCCTTTCAGAGATTGGAAATGAGGGAAGTAATGAGAAACAATGGGCAATGCGGAGACCAAACTCTTCAGATGAGTATGCTTCTATAAAGTTTGACATTGGGATTGACAATAACTGTACTCAATCAGAAGGCTCAGTCTTAATGACACAGCTTGCAAGGGAGGGGATTGAAGGAGGCCTGAGTTTCACCATGTGCAAAAAACTTGTGCAGGTAAGAACTCTTGAGTATTTTTATAATACTCCACTTTTACCTATTTGCATCTAGGGTTGCATAAATAGTGATAGAAAGTTGGGGAAGTTATACTCATGAGTCAGATGAACAGATTTTCATGATTACAGCATTTGAAAAGCCAGTGAACACTGTTTTTCCTCTCAAACTTGCTGAAAGATACATAGAATTGATGGTTCATCTAGTCATTTCTATGATTTGGATTATGAATTGTTTGAATTGAGAGCATTTTTTAAAATGCATTGTAAATAGAACTGTAATGTTTGAAACTAGTAAGGAGACTGGATTTACTCTTATAATTGGATGGAGATGGGGATGCTTCTGTGGTCCAGAAAACCAGTGTCTATACATTTGTCCTACAGAAATCATATTATTGAGCCTACTATGTCTGCATTCTTTGATAAAATGTCTTTGCTCTTTCTAAAGTTATGGTTTGGAAGTTATCTTGTATCCAGCTGACTTCAGGTTCACTCTTATTTGTGCATTTTGAAGGCACATAGAGTTCCTTGCTAATTCGAAAATTCTTTACTAGAAAAGACTTAATGATTGGGTATCGAAAGTAGCCAATCCAACTTAAACTCATCAAAAGTTAAATCTTTGCTGCTTTCTGTCATCTACACAAATCATGTCATTCATTTTACCCCATAAACTTTTGATGAAGATATAGGATGATATTTTCCTAGTGATGGATTTAAATTTATACTTTCTAATGAAGAAGCTGTATTTCATATTATATTATAGTATTTATTAAAATAAACCTTTGTAATTAATTTGCAGATGATGCAAGGTAACATCTGGGTTCTCCCAAACACTCAAGGCCTTGCACAAAGCATGACACTCATCCTTAAGTTCCACCGACAACCACCAGTTGGGAGGGGAGTCTTCCACCCACAAGGATCCTCAGAGCACATATTTTCAGAGTTCAAAGGCCTTCAAATTGTATTAGTTGATGATGATGATATTAACAGGGCTGTTACGCGGAAGCTTCTTGAGAAGCTCGGTTGCTGTGTATCAGCTGTTTCATCAGGCTTTGAATGCCTCAGTGCTCTAGGCCCCTCTGGGACTAGAATTCAAATTGTTATCTTGGAGCTCCACATGCCTGAGATGGATGGGTTTGAAGTTGCTACAAGGATCCGAAAGTTCCGGAGCTGGAGTTGGCCATTGATTGTAGCTCTTACTGCTAGTGCTGATTTAAATTTGTGGGAGAGATGCCTGCAGGTTGGAATGAATGGTGTCATTCGAAAACCAGTTCTGTTACAAGGTATTGCAGAAGAACTCCGGAGAGTCCTCCAACTGGCAGCCAAAGGGGTGTGAAGAAGTCTCTAAAGTTAAATATGCACATCAAGCAGTCAATATTCTTACCAACCTTGTGGGTGTCACCACCAAATAAAAAAACTAGTCCCTTACAGATTCAGGCATAGGGATGTTACTTACATGGTTCATACTCAAATTGTATACAAAAATTAGGCCTCCCCCCCACCCCCCACCCCCTCTCTCCCCCTCTTCTGCCATTTGTGTTTCATAATATAGGTAGATAAAGGTTTCACTTCTTACTTAAAATGAAAATTTAATGATATACCTAGGGCCATTTAAAGGTGCCATTTTTCTGTATAAATTTTCATCTTGGGGATTGCAAATCTATATCTGAATGGGTAGATCTATTGAGGGTCCTATATGGTATGAACAAGCCAATGTTAATGATTTACTCTTAGAATTTTCTTGTAAAAAAGAGGTTAAAAAAAAAAAAAAAAAAAAATTTTGAATTAGGTTAAAAAATCAATAAATTTTCTTTATAGGAATTCAGAAAAGAAAAATGTGTCACATTCCTTTTCCTGGTTGAAGAGGATGTCAAGTCAGCAAACCTTATGGCATACCTAACCCAACACCCTGCAGACCCACCAAAATAAAAATAAAAATAAAATAAGGCTTTTAAAATGGTACCATAAGACTGTCAGTTAATAAAATGTTGCTTGGGTTGAACATGGTTTGGTTCGAATGTCCACATGCACTGTTTGGGTAGATTAACTACCTTAGCTCCTCCCATCATAATGCATTATTATATGGATTTTTTTATTTTTTATTTTTAACAATGCGTATTAGACTAGTCTTGTGGGTCCATCTAATCTCATAACTCTATGCATTGAATCATACCAGGGTTGAATGAGACCATTTCGCTTTCATTGAGTGTGAATGGTTCTAAAATTGTAAAAAATAGTCCAACTCATAACCACACGCTTCTTGAGGCGAACATCATTTGCCAATTCTGTTACCCCTTGGGGGTTTTATATAAATAATTACACAAGATGTTACAACCTTCTTTCCTTTCTTTTCTTAATATATTTTTATTGTATGATTTTTCTATTCAATTTTACATTGATCAAGATACTCCCATATATCTTCTTTCCTACTTTCTTTCAATATATATTTGGTATGATTTTTTCAATCAATTTTATCTTGAAAAAGATTCATCAAATCTTTCCTTTCAATGATGGAATCGAGATCCACATCATCTTATATTTCCTCCATACTCCCCCCTTAAATTGACATCTTCTAACTCTTTGTAAAGATATCATTAATTTGATGGGGAGTTATATAAACTACACTACAACTATCACAATAAATATATCGTAGAATACGCAAGGATGAATCAATGGCTTCAACCACTACAAGAAAAGCCATTTTCAACTACAATTGTGGTAATTGCAGGTGTAGATGCAAGTGAGTTCATACTTCCATATGAACACGTATGAAAGTATTATGTTCAGCAGGTTTGGGTCCTATCGCTTTTTGATGGCCCTTCAAAATCAACCCCCAAACTCATGTGACGGAATGAAATATATATTATACCTCCACCAGAGGGAAAGTCAACATGCCCTCTCCAACTTTCTAAGTCTATACTCCCTTACAACTGCTGTAGTGACATGCCCAAATCATCATCGCTTCTCCTTCCCCTTTTGGCTCAACAAGTTTTTCTCTCTCTTTGAAAAATTTTCTAAAGCTACATGTGTATTTTAGTAAATTTTCTACATAGATTTTCGCTATATATTTATAGCGAGGTTTCTTTCTCTGGAAGTAATTTGAGAGAGATGTGAAGATAAATGATATAACCCTATTCTCCATTGATAGTGAAGCAAGATCTCATCTCACTGTGAAAGTAGGAAAATCTGATCAAACCACGTAAACATATGTGCATTGTATAATTGTTTGTTCTTATTTTTCCATAAATTTACATCGTTTTAAGGTTGCATTTGTATAAGATACTCTTAGTTTTTGTCCTACACCTTTATAGAGGTCCAAGCATTGTCATGATTTCTTACGTTAACCTTAGATTTTTCAATGTTTTACTTTGCCACTTGACCAACTATGATAAAAATAAAACATGACATGTGAGCATGAGAGCATGAGACCTGTAACTCTACCTCCCAACAAAATTCCAACCCCATTAGATTTGTTAAATAGGTGGGCCTACCCTATGGACATGCAAATCCATAAGATCTTCAGGCCCTTTATCAAAAAAAGAAAAAAGTATTGACTATATTTTCAACTTTGCAAGTGTTGGAAGTTGAAGTCGCTCAACCATATTACTTGCCATTCATGTTTTAGCAGAACTGAAAATAACATGAGATGAATGGCAAAAGGGATGTGTTTCAAGGGAGGAAAGCTTTTCGCAGAGTTTGAGGGGGGAGAAGTCAAGAAAGGTCTATCAGGCCATGTGCCGTAGCCCATACATGTAATGAGATGAAGATCTATATGCTTTATCATCCATGATTGTCCTTTGGACCAACCAGACAACCAGTAATGGATCCACTGCTCCAGTACAACTCCTCCAAGGGTCTTTGGTGTTTGACAGATGAGAAAGTGACGGCCTTTGAGAAGCGATTCTCCTCTCACCCCATGGAAAGGACGAACTTGCCCCCTTCCATCCCATCCTACCCATTGGTCAAGGGCCAGGGCTGCTTCCTCTACCTATATCCGTATGTATAATTAGGGGAAAATGTCGTTGTAATTAAGGTTGGTGAAAAACGTTATTACTTTTTTTTGTTTATTATTTATTTTTCAACGAGAGTAAACCTTGTTATTTTCATATGTTTACTTGAAAAAATGTGCAGTTTTTAATAAGGGGAAAAGAATCCTAACCGATCACACCCGCTCTGCCTAGACACATGCTGCCCCCTTGTGGTCGATGTCTCCACCTACTATTCAATTGGTCCATGCCCTAGTGCAATAGCCATGTGACTAGTTAGCGTTTTCTTTCTCTTTTAATAATGGCACAATGACAAATCATTTTCAAATTATTTTAAAAATTCTTTTTATCCTTATATTAAATAATTTTCGGGGGACTCAGACATGCGACAATTAAAAGAATGTTACAAGTTCTCACTTCACTGTATTAATGACCACTAGATGCACCTTATATTGTATTGCATACACTTGTGGACTAACTGGTTAGGGTAAACTCGGACGTCATAAGTTCGACTTCCATTAGACACACATTGGGCCACTCACATGGGGTGTTTAGTGCTCTTCACTATGACCCAGTCCATGCGGTTGTGGGGTCAATATAAGTCTGTGGGACTAGTCAAGCCGAAGGCCTGGATATCCACCGCAAAAAAAAAAAAAAGAGACCAAGAGCCCGTTTGGTATAGTTTCAAAAAACCGTTTCTACTGTTTTTTTGTTCTATTGGAATGGAAAAACTTAAAAAACTGTTTGGCAACCTTATGATATGTTTCAGTTTTTCTTGAAATAAAACTTGGGAAAAAATTGATTTGGAGGCCAAAAGACGGAACGAAAAATTGTCGTTCTGTCCGTGTAGTTTTGTTCCAAACTTGTAAACAAAGGAACGATTTTGAACCCTTGTTCCCGATAAAATCACTCACCCTCTTTCACCTCACCCTTTCACCTTTGTGCACATAGAGCTGGAGAAGAACGATCGCTGGAGAAGAAGAACGATCAACCTTCACTCCTCGACACAGCAGGTACATCTTTGGTTTCTTTCTTCTTCTTTCTTCATCTTCACTCTTCTTCTTCTTCTTTGCTATTCTCTATTTCGCACAAACCCTAACCAGAAGGTTCTTGTATGGTTCTTCTCAAGGGAGAACTCCGCTGCTCATCTCTGCTCGTCGATCACGTCTGGAAGTCTCAGATCTCATCTGTGAAGACTTAGATCTCTGCTCGTTTGCACTCAAACAGGTAAGGATAATTTAACATTTTCTTCTTTCGTTAGCTTCTCTGCTGATTCCTCATTGAGTTGAATTTATACACTTTAATGAGGTGGGTAATTCCCATTAGTTGATGCTGAAGAAAGTTTCCATTCAGATATGAAATTTCATATAGATATTCTAGAAAGGCAAATTTTGTGCCCTGTTTCATAATTTTCTTTAGTTTTTTTTTAGATTCAATTGCTAACCCAAGGCATTGCAATAGTCTTGTAGAGTCGGTTTCAATATATTTGCTTCTTGTGATGTAGAGCCAAAAAGTTATAATTTCTTCCAATCTTTAGCCCATAGTATGAAAGGTGTGAAAATATTTGTGTTCTAAAAGAAATATATCTTGAATTAGCTAGTTTGTTGGTCACATAAGCAGATTGATTTGGAGATATGATCTTTGAGAGTATTTGCTTCATTCTGTTAACTAAAAGCTTGGCTATGATTTTATGGACATAAGACAATGGTACTGAACATCAAATTGAATCCTCTTGATCAGATTTTGGACTTAAAACAAATAATAGAATGGTTAATCTGTTTAGAAGAGCAGCCATCATGAAAGAAAAAAAAAAATCCTTTCTGCTTCCTGTACAAGTCTACAACCTCTGAAGCAAGAGCATGACACAGCTTATGTAAAATTACCCTTAAAAAGTAAAAGACATCAGGGTCTTAGGGAGGAATTGGGTTTGACTCCCCACTCACAAATCACAAATCAAAATTCAGAAACAAACAACTCAACTCAACCTTATTCTTATTAGAAATACCCTACTGATCTAGGAAACCTTACTTTAGCTTCAAGGAACAAACCACTGTAATAGACCCGGTTCAGCCCTGCCCTGTTTCGATATGTTATTGACCAGATACAAAGATTTGAAACAAACGGGGTTCGCATTTTGGAAGAGTTCAAAAAGTAGTTTATAAATTTGACTTTCATTTACAAATGTTTGGACAAAAACATAACTAAAATTTCATTTGTTCAGGTAAGATATATGCTCTTTGAGTTGGGGAATTTCACATCTGGTTTTCATAAAAGAACACTCAAACTAAGGAAACAAAGCATGTGAACTGGAAAATGAAGTATTTTGTCCTTGCAATTATTGATGTTTTCTCATCCTTTGGCTCATCTTGTTGAAGCAACACTTTTTTATTACTCCTTAAGTTTGTTGTTGTTAGGATTTTGGTACTACTTCAAGATTGAACCCTTTAGCTGGATGGATACCAGATTGGAAGATCTTTGTCTTATGTTGCTTATATTACTTTTTGTTTCTTTAGTGCAAGAAATTGTTATTCTGGGAAATTTTTCGAAGCTGATTTTTCTGCATGCATGTAAGTTTTATTTACAAATGTTTGTATCATATTCAGAAGATGAACTTTGTTATTTCTTTTTTTAATGCTCAGTCTTTATTATTATTATTCAGAATGAATTAGAAAATGAACCATTATTGGTTAAGCTAATTAATGACAACTGAATTAAAGTTTGAGATACATATTGGACTTTCTATCTCAAAATTGCATTAATTTTATAATTTTGTATTATTGAAGAATGTATAATAACCTAGTATGCTAACTTTTTACGCTAACTTATAATGTTTGAAAGTAGTATCTCTACCGTTAAGTGGTCAGAACTTGAGATCACTGTTTTCATTGAAACAATGAAAGAAGCTGTAAAAAATGGTCAGTATAATACCGGCAGAGATTGCACAGAACCCGAAATATTACCCTTTTTTCAAGGTAAATATGTTAATATGATGTTTGTAATTAAATATATGAATATTTATATTCTTATATGTAGTGACTATTTAATTGTCAATATATGTCATAGCATTGTATTGACGTCATAGATGATACTCACATCCATGGGGTAGTTTCAAGAGAGGATCAAACTCGATATAGGAATCGAAAGGGGATAGTAATTTCTATGTTGCCCAAATTCAACTGGGGTAATTTATTTCTACAATTGATCTAAACCTATAGATAATTTTAGATTTTTTTTTTTTAATTTGATGTTAAATTTCAACCCTAATCACATCTACTATTTGATATAGGCTGATAATCATAGATGTAGTATGTTTGTATGGTTGAAAGAGGAAACACATATCTCTACCATACAACATACGTTATGTTCAGAAAGCTCAACATCAACAACATCCACACCACCGTCCACTTTGAACGAGTATATGAAAAGATATCTGAAAGAGACACTTAAAAGATTAGAGGACCAAACAAATAAGATGAAAGACATCCTTCATGCATTCAAGTCTTTAGACTAGGACAAAAAGCAAAAATTTGGGGAATTATGTAATAATTAACTTGGACAAGGCATTGTTAATTTTGCACTTTATTCATCCTTTTGAAACCATTTTTTTTTATTTGGTATGTAATACTTTATTGTCCCAAAGGATTAGCAATTTGTAAACCTATTTTAATGTTATTTCTGTAATTATTGAAAAAAAAAAAAGGGTTTCTGAAACAAGCATTACCAAATGGTAGAACCGTCGTTTTTCTGTTCAGAAATTGTTCCAGAAACAAATTCACCAAACAACCTTAAATCGTTTAAAAACAGCGTTTCGACACAGAAACTGAAATTTCCATTTTTGACATGAAACGGAATTTATGGAACAGAAACGATACCAAACGGGCTCTAACTGGTTAGGGGTGTCAATTTTCAGCCCAAATCAGGGTTCAACTATGATCGAACTGAACCCTTATTAGTTTCGTTATGGGTTGAAGTTTTATGAAACCGATAGAAATCAAAACCGAAGCCAAAAAGACAACAAAAAAAAAGGTCATTTTAAAAAAAAAAAAATTAATAATATATGGAGCAAAATTGAACCAATAATAGCTCGATGAGAGCTTGCTAAGCTAACCCGATAAAGTACAGAAACCAATTTGGATCGAGATCCAACATTTAGCTTTGGTTTGATTTCAATTGACCCAAAACCGATTCAGCTGAACCAAACCCATCGATTGATACCTCTAGACCCTAACCGTGCAATCCCATTTCCTCTTTAGTAGATAACCCCTTCCCTGAATAAGAATTGTCTCCTATTGTAGATAACCCTTTCCCTGGATAAGAACCGGTGTCGCATAGGAAAGATGGCCTTGATGAAAGTGGGCTGAGAATATATTTTTTATTATTTTTGCTTTAGGTTTAATGATTTTTATTGTTACATGATTAATAAATTATTATTATTATTATATCCGCAATATGGGTAGTTATAGAAAATGGGTATAAGAAGTTGTAATTGAATGGAATTAGTGGAAGTTGTAGGATTGTGGATTGTTAACTGTTATCGTATTCGTCTATTTATTTAGCAAGAGATAACGAAAAATGCACGAATTGAATTCTTAAATTGTCTCAAAGATAGAGGTAGGCTTCTTTATCCAAGCCAAAAGCAAGGCCTCGTTCGTAAAGCCAAACCCTTCCCTTACCTTTTCTTTTATCTTTTCTATTTTTCTTTTCTCTTATCTCTCTATTTGTGCTAACATTTATCTAGATCAATTGATAAATTTAGTTAAATGATCTAATTAAATTGTCCATTAGAATCTTCTATCATAAAAGATGGAACGACACCAAGGTAAGGAGAATGGAAGAAACTATGGATTCCCAAGGGATTGGAAGAAAGTGGAATCTCCTAATGTAAGTAAAACAATAACCAGGAAATAGGCATAAGACTTTGACAAACTATTATATTAATGGAAATATAAATATAAGTAAAGATGATTTACTTGTTCAATCGATCCTCTGAAACAGTAGTAGAAATTGTCTCACTTTAAATGAAGTTGAGTCGCATAGTATGTATACTCTCCTTAAGGTATTTGAACTTCCTGTATATTTGTATGCAACCGGGTTGACCTTACATTCTTACCTCCAAGATAAAATAGCTTCCAAATTGACTAAGGTGCACTTCTAATAATTGATTCGAATAGGTATGTTCGAAGGTAATCCTCAGAAACTTACAGAAAACCAATACCAAAAAGGAAACAAAGACCAGAAGCACTTGCAGAGAACAGAGAACAAAAAAAAAAAACTCTCACAATATGTATTTCGTACAATACCCAACCAGAATTTGTATTCTGTATATATGGAATGTAAGCACCTATATACAAATGGGTATATCTGTATAGGTACCCATATATATACAGGTGTGACTCTATGCATGTATGGGTATATATACCAATAATATGTCCCTTCGTGTGGATCCAAACAAAACGTTACATGTAGTAAAATGTAGGTTCTTTGAACCACTTGTACCTGACCCAGACCACGGCCACAGCCCGATGCACGTGGGATTCAAAAGCAACATAGGAACCCCCACATACACATGATAAGGGACTAAACTTTTGTGAGTTATCTTTAGCTTATACACAACTCCACAAGTGCTAAAGACAAAATAATAAAAGTAGAAGAAATACTTTTGAGGGGAAAGCTGAATTTCAAAAAGACTACTTTAGATTTAAAAAAGAGACTATTTTGAAAAGGCCAATTTAACCATAGTTTGAAAATTAAATTCCAACACCCAATAGGAGTAGTCTTTTTCTTTTTTTTCGATAAAGAGCAATATCATTGATAGTGGGGACAAGTAGAGCTCAAGGCATCCTGATTGCAGTATTCAAGGAGCCAAGAAGTGGAAACTGGCCAATCTGTCTTACTTGTCATAGACAGGGCCTTCCTGGCTAGGAGATGTGCGACAAAGTTTGATTCCCTAGGAATACACACAAAAGAGCAACTAGTAAGACAGGATGCCATAGATTTGATATGCTCCAAAATACCAGTAATAGTAAATGGAGGGGATTCCTATGGGTTGAAAATGAGTGAAACAAGATTTGAGTTATCCAACTCCACAATAACTTAGTGGTGGGAGGATGATTCAACAATTGATTGGAGGCCTAATAATACCGCCAACGCTTCCCCAGTCAAAACATCTGAAAAAGTAATAGGTTGAGATATAGCCCGCAAAGGAGAACCATCATGGTCACAGCACAACACACCCAATCCACCAGAGGTAGTTTCTAGTGGTAGAGTTGCATCACAGTTCAACTTGACACAGTTCAACTTGATAAAACTAGCTGGGGGGGGGGGATTCCATTTTCTGTTCACGGCTGAGGAGGAGAGGGTGGAATCTTGTTGCATAGTATTGCCTTTGTTCATAGAGACAAATTCCTGCCAAGCTCTTTAGGCTTTGGAGAAGACTTCCACCGGAGTCCATTCCTCGCGGTTGAACACCAAGTCGTTTCGAGCTAACCACAAGTGCCAGCATATGAAGGAGACAAGACCCAATGCTTCTGCCTTTGTTTTCTAGTTAGGAAAATTGAGATGATCCCAGGATTGAAGAAGAGTGGATAGTTTTGGCAAGTTATTGTTTGGAATAATAAACGAAAGATCATTGCCAAACCAAGTGGCCCTTGTAAAAGGGCATTCCAATAGGAGTAGTCTTTCAATAGTGGAAAGGAGCCTTGTCAAAAGAGAGAGAGGTGTTTACCCAAGGGTATGGTGAGAAGCAAAAATATTAAAAAATGGGATGAAAGAAAGGTGTACAAAAAGGCTTGGGTTTGACAATCAAATGGTAAGGGTCGCATTATTTTCTAAATCGTAATTGAAGTTTGGATTTACTCCATGGATGCAAGCTGTTTTTTCGAACCACATAATTCTCTTATCTCTTATGTATTTGCATGTTTTATTTATTGTGTTCATTGTTCCTACAGATACACTTTAGTGTGTCATACATAATTTTGTCGATGTATACACATTTATACTTTGTACACGGTTTTGTGCATTGCTCATATCAAGAAGAAAACATTGGTTTCCCCCTCACAAAAAAATAAAATAAAAATAAAATAAAATAAAAGAAGATAATATATAATATATATATATATATATGACAAATTGATTAGTCTCCAGAATTATTCTTATTTTTCGTATCATCATCTAGTCATGTAATTATCTTTTGATTAGTTCTAATGGTGCCATGTGTTAATTTGAAGGATGGTATCAAAATTGTTTGAGAAAACAGTTCCTTTTAATGAGTTCTTGAAAAAGAAGGCTTGAGAAGTTGGGAAGTGGGTGCGTTCTAACACTTTAAATTATGTTTTTAAAAAAAGAGTAACGAAGGACAATTGTCTAGTGCAGTTGGCGAAGCTCTGGTGCATTAAGTGTACGCTCTCAAGGAGTTTGAGCCTCCTCCGTTATCTCCTTTTCCTACTTCTACTAAGTAAAAAAAAAAAAAAGGAAAAAAAGAAAAAGAAAAAGAAAAAGAAGAAGAAGAAGAAAAAAGAAAAAAAGAGAAGAAAAGAAAGAGAAATTGAGGTCTACCTATCAAGTAAATTTTGGCCCGATTACACTTTCTACATGGCAAATATATTAGTCAAGATTTTCTACTCACATGGGGTGCTTGCGTGCATGGGAACACCTATGAAATTGAAATCTCCACCTCAATTGAATCTACTATATGAATAGTCCCAACTCCGGATATACACTTTTTCTCTATATGTAAACGGCCCTATAATTCCACAAGGGCACAAGGTATGTGAGAGAGGAGGGATAAAGTGTGTGTATTGGGGGGGTAATTAAGAGAGCGTGCCAGTGATGACAAGAGAGTCGATCCTATGACCTCTTGAGACCCATGCACTCTAATTGTGTGGCATAATTGTCTTCTATCCAGATGATTGAATACAGAATATAAATTCGAAAATCTATTGATATCTAGATGGGTACGAATTAAAATTCAGATATTCATGTGTCTATTAGTCTAGACTTCTCCCAGCTCGTTCAATGTACCCAGGCACTCTTAGGACTAGTCATCTTGTCTCTTCTTAGGGTCTTCCTCTTTTTTTTTTTTCTTTTGGCTTATGATGTAGCATTCCTTTGATTTTGTTCCTTCTAACCCCAAGAAACTCCTCTGGGCATGATGGTGGGCTGCATATCATGGTAGAGGGTTGGCCTAAGTTCAAGGGAGAGGTCCTCCATTTGATGTGTGACATCCTGTATTTTCAATATATCCCCCCTCCCTCTTCCTCTTGGCCGTCCTTTCCTCTTGGAGCTAGGACGCGGCGGATGCCACCCTTGGCGCCCCTTTTGGGCAGCCATCCTTAGTACCCTATGGACCCTCGACACGAAATGATCAAAAGAAAAAACAAAAATAATTTTCCCATCTTTTGCTATATCATCTTCCTGATGGTTGTTATGTTTCTTCTGTTTTAGGGTCCTCCCCATGGATAACCAGATTGGTGGTTGATTGTTTTTGCTTCTTTCTTTAATATATTTTTCATTCATAAAAAATTTCAACAATATTGTCTATAGTATTGACATGGCAGAAAACAAATCGAAATGACCAAATTGTTTCCCTCCTTCACCCATTAAGTAGTGGAGAAAAGAAAAAAAATAAAAATAAAAAAACACTTATGGGAAAGAAAATTAAACAAAGAAATGGAAGAACACATGACCTGAAAAAGAAAAATGAAAATTAAACAAAAGAAATGGAAGGATTTTTTTTTTTTTTTTTTTTTTGGTTATATGAAATGGAAGAATAAATGAACTGATAAAGACATTAAGGGTGCACAAAGTCTAAAAACGGCCCACGTACCAGGTGGCCCATACTCTTCTGGCACTAACCAATATAGAATTTTTGGTGGGCTTATCATGGGCCCAGATATTCCAAAACTTTGGCTTTATTTCATCAATTGACTTGACATAAGATGCTACTACTTACTAATCACGCAGCTGTTTTCCTGAATCAATCTTCCCTTTTGGTTTCTGGTTTTGGTTAATTAATATAAGTTAGAGTGTGTGACACGTAGCAGGGGCACCCACTAAACTCAATCATCTATGTTATTCTGATTGGTGGGCCCAGTTGCTCTTATCTTTGGACCACCAACCCATATCCATCCAATATCACACTTGTCTGATTCCATTGACAGCAGTCTCAGGTGAGGCCACACCAACAAATGGTGGGACCCACCATTCCAATTGTCCTATCAAAAATTATTTAATAGGAGAATTTGTCTCATATGTGACTAATCACTTCCCATGGATATGGAAACATCCACTTCCAAGTTTCCATAATGATATATAGATTGTACAATGTATGTGGGAGATAAAATCAATAAAACAGGTTAACTTAGTTGCATAGAATATTAGATTTTTAGATGAAAAGGGTATGGACACTTGATGGCCCCTCAAACTAATTAATCAAGTTGGATTAATTTAGGAAAGTTTAATAATTCAAAACCCAAAACCCTCCCCACTTGCAGTTTGATCTATGAGAGAGAGAGAGAGAGAGAGAGAGAGAGAGGTGTTTTGGAAATAATAAGAGCTCTTTAATGGAGTTAGATTTACATAATTGATAATCCTATATTAACTTAAGTAACTTCAGTTAAAAAACCTTTAGAGAGAAATCCAAAGGAGTTTTTTTTTGGTAAAAAAATCTAAAGGGTGAAGCACTGAAGTATTGAGAGTATCAATCACCTCCATAAAGGGGTGTCAAAAAAGTCCAATTAATTCGAACAGGACCTGGGCTGAGATTTCAGTGCATAGAGTGGGTTAGGGTTGAGAATTTCATGTACAAGGTCGGGTTGGGTTGGGTCGGGTCAGGGTTGAGGTCTCAACCCAACCCAATCCGACCAATAATATAAATATGTTAAAAATTATAATTGGGTACTAATAGAAAAAGGTCTGCAAAAAATCTTTCGTTTTTCACAATCTACATATACATGAAAAATTGGTCTTTGGCCTTTACAATGAATCAAGATCAAGTAAAAGAAAAAAAAAATATTACTGGGTTGGGCTGGTCTAGTTAGGCTAAGCCTGGTCGAATCAGGGTCCATTACAGTTGAGTTGGGTTGGGTTGGGTTGGCCCGACCTAGGGCTGGGTTAGACTGGGCTAGGATTGGATTAAGAAACCATAGGGTTGGATTAGGGTTTTAAAAAACCCAGCCCAACCCATTAACACTCCTACTTGCATGTGAGTTTAAATACATCACAAGCTTGCATGAAGAAGAATGATGATCAACGTCCTATAGGTCAAACTTTTTTTCCCCTTTTCTTGGAAGGAACTTCAATGATAGAAATCTTTCTACTATCTATTCTAAATGATAGAAAAAATATAAAAATATAGACATCTCATTTTATCACCTTTCTGTTAGGACATATTTTCGTGATTTCATGAATCTTCGTAATGAATTTGAAAAAAAAATGGTCAAAAAATGAGTTTAGATAGATTATAGAAAATAATCTTCGTTGTGTGTTGACAAGTTCCCTTTCAGTGACAGTTTCTAGGCAGTTATAGAACTTAAGGTTCTTAAATCCCGCAGCTTCCAATGCTTAGATAAACCTTATCTAGCTATTACTGACCTAAAGACACACCTAAACCTACCCAAAACCTCTAAGGAACATGGTGGAAGAAACCACTTGATTTGTAATCCACTACAACCCTAAAATTGGTGGCATGAAGAGTCTACCTCCATTGTTGTTGTCGTTGTTGATTAGCAATAACTCTTCTGAGATCAGAGGGAACTCAAAGAATTTGGATTGAGAACATTATTAAGATCGTATTTAGTTATTGAGTAAGCTCATCCCTATGATCAAAAGACCATAACAATTGGCATGAATAAGAAGGGTGTTAATCGGTTCGGTTTCAATTTAAACGGTTCGATTTGGTTCGGTTCACATATATTTTGGTTGAAATCATAACCGCACCATTTACTAGACGGTTGCATTTTCTGAAACCGCAACCATTTAGTAAACGGTTTCGGTTCCCACGGTTTTTAAACGGTTTTGTTTTCCACGGTTTTTAAATGGTTTCAGTTTTACGATTTTAAACGGTTTCAGTTTTGGTTTATTCCATACGATTTCTAAACGGTTAGCAATCGATTTGCTAGTTTATTCACATGTTTACTAAAATTTGCTTTTGGTGACAAACGATTCAATCTTGAGAATGTGAAATGCAAACCATTATGTTTTGTTAAAACACCCAAACAACTAAGAAAAAAAAAATATTTTGATAGAAAATAGTCTCAAGCACATCTAACAAGTCAGTAAGTAATGCTTACAACGGGGATTTTCTTCTTCTTCCCCCTCCCAAATAATATATTATAATATTAAAAAATATATTTTTTTTTTTGGTAAATCAAAACTCATTCAGATAGAAGGTATGATAAACACAAAGTTTGAATATTCATAATCCAAAACTAAGGAATGAAAATTTGATCATAGTGTCTCACGTACCATTAACAGGGTTATCCTCGGTAGAGAATGGTTGAAACCATCTTCCCTATACAAAGGACTGTAACTACAACTCACATTTAATAGATCATTAAAGGCATTAGAAACAACAATAGAGGTTAGACTCCCTTGTTTGTCGGCCACCATACTGTAGACAATGCCAAGACATCCTCAAAGATGTCCCAAACAATGACAAAAGTGAAGCGTGCGATGGACAGTCTGCAAATTCGACCCATCCTGGCCACGTGAAGCGTGCTCTGGACAACCTGCAGTTCCAGCAGCAGCAGTGCCATAATCGGAAAGTGAAACGCCGTCAGCACCAGCAGCATTGCCGGCGACACATAGAACGAGATCAACAACTCCGACTCCAACATTGGATCCATACTCTGAAAAAACCGTTAACATACTTGTATTGCATGTTTGTGACCTGACCTCTGAAAGAGTCCATGACTTCGTTGAAAATCAAAGCAACGGTGTTGGCAGGAGAAGGAGAGGCGTTGGCGGTCTTGCTGATGTCGAGGGATGCATTCATGTTTTTGATTCCCTCTTCCTCAGAGAACAACCGCTTGAACAGTTGGTTCTTGGGTGCTTCTACGGGCAGATCTTCCTGTCGTTCAGGGATTCTCTTCCGTCCCTTTTCGCTTGAATCACGGCCGGCGGAACTTTTCTTCTCTTTCAAAGAGGACAGACACGCATGGAGAGTATGTGATCGGCTCTTACAGCTTGCATGGGAGGAGAGCCTCTCGGAGGGTACCCACCGATGCTCAGGCTTCCCAATGACGATCTGAATCTTGGAAATGGCATGAGGGAATGCTGAGCGGTGATCCGAAGCAAAAGAGACCCCATGGGTCAGCTCTTGGGTGCCAAGTCACTTTCCTGAAGTGGAGCGGTAGTCCTTGGAAGGTTTCCGGCGACGAGACGCAAAGCAGATAGAGAGGAGGAAGAGTATGGGACCGATGAAGGCCCCAACCCAGTTCCGATCACAACCCATATGTAAAGACCCTAAGTTGTTTTCGATTTCAGCAACATGTCATCATCATCGTCGTTGTCATTGTCTCCATCTCCACCTAGAGGGCAACCGAGGGTCACGGCGGAGATTGGGTCGAAACTACTCACACGGAGGAGAAAGGGAAGGTTTAGGTATACACGTCACTGGGACAGAGGGTAACACGTTACTAGGGCATAGGTTTTCATGGCATTGAGGCAGATGAAAGCTCTGAGGGAGGACCTGAAAAATATATATTTAATATGCCATGGTGTAAGCAAAAATTGCATTTTTATCAATATACATTCTACTCAGTGTGTTGGATTAATTTGGCATTCCAAATAATGAGCAAGCTACCTCTAGAATTACTTGTAGGCTTGCAGCACTCAATCTTTGAATCAAATGAGATACTAATGATATTTTGCAACCACCTTATTTAATCTTTGAATGGGTTAATCGCATCGGTTTTGACGGTTTAAATGATTTGATTTTCACGGTTTCAATTCTGTTTGAAACCACGGGTTAAACGGCTTGGTTTGGTTTCAACCTGTTTAGCTAATCGGCCTGAAACTTGAAACCATAACAAAACCATAAAAACAAAATATATGTACTCATAGGTAATGATTTAAAGGGTTGAAACCATAAACATTACCTTTATGAACCGTTTGATAACGTTTCTGTTTCAAGAAATGACAGAAACATAAATTTCATTTTTTAGAAATAGAAACGGAATTGAAAGTGTGTGATAAGTCATGTTTCTAGAAGTCGATAGTAACCAACGAAAGAATGGACACGAGTCGTTTCTAGAAATGGCAAAACAAATTCTCCTGGGTCGTTTCTTGAACCATAAATAGATAGAAACTTCAGTTTCAATTTCTGAAAACAAGTGAAATGAAACAGTTTTATCAAACGTTTTTTGTTCCATTTTTGCCATTTTTGGACACAGAAATGGCAGAAACGCGTTTCTTGAAATGTTATCAAACGGGCCCTTAGATTGGTTTGTTTGGTTGTAAGGGACATTAAAGAGAAGGGAAATGAAAATTTCATACTTAAAAAAAAAAATATATATATATATATATATATGTAATCTAGGGGTGTCAATTCCTAAACCGAACCGGTAAAACCGGCCGGACCGAACCGATAACAACCCGGACCGAACCGAACCGAAGCCTTATTGGGTCGGTTTGGTTTCAAGTATTGTAACCCCAAAACCAAACCGAACCGCACCGAAAACCGGATGAACCCGAAACCAAACCGAAACCGGCTCAAAACCCGGACCGAAACCGAAACCAAACCGGTAAGAAACCGAAACACTCCAAAATTCATTAAAAAAATTAAAATTTGAATAGTTTTGTATACATTTGTATGGAAAATCGAATTCAAACTAGACCAAAAATCAAAACCAACCCGATTACAAATCGATTTAAGAAATCGAAGTTCAACAATTCATCATTTGGTTGTTTCCTAATGGCTCCATACCGGTTTAAAAAACCGATCCAAACCGAAATGAACCTAATAAATCCAAACCGGTACCAACCCTAACCCAAACCGCACCGAAACCGACACCGGACCGAAACCGATAAATCCTTATTGGGTCGGTTTCGGTCACTTCCAAACTCACACCGAAACCGGTGGAACCGGACCGAAACCGCACCGACCCGGACCGTTGACACCCCTAATGTAATCATTACTTATGTGACTTTGACATTAACTTCAAATCATTCCATATTAGGTTAAAAAATTTCACTTTACTTTGCATTCAAGACCATTTGCTATAATATGTAAAATAAAAATGACAAAAAAATATAATTACTAAGGGAGAGGGATATGTATGCTAGCCTAGTACCTAGGAATTAGGAATGCTAGCGAAATTTTGACCATAGGATTTGATCAACGCGAATGGAACTGTTGGATGGAAAGAAGATATACAAATTTTCAATTTACGGTTGCAACACCTTTACTTTCTCTCTCTTCTCATCGGAAAAAGTCATTCATTTTACCGGACCCAGTCGGAGAAAGCGAAGTAGTTAGGTTTTTTTTTTTTTCCTTTCTTCTATCGATTTGTAGAGTGCAGCTTGAACATCAGGAGCAACTGCGGCGGCAACAACAGCAGCGAGCATCATGTCAAACCAGCGGCTTTGGCTTCTTGATGAGTAAGCCATCTCCCTCTTTCTCTCTCCACTAGTTTTTCCCCTTTCTTCTATCGATTTGAAGAGAGCAGCATGAACATCGGCAACAATTTTTTTTTTCCTTTCTTCTATCGATTTGCAGAGTGCAGCTTAAACATCAGCATGCGGTTGTTGTAACCCGGCAGTCACTGAGAGGGGGGGTGAATCAGTGAGTTCAATTATGATACCTAAAAACCTGTCCGATGTCTGGCCAAGAAGAACCTGATATACCTGTCCCTGTTTGCACACAGTCGTATGCACACTCAGCCTCTCATAGGCACTTCCAAGTATGCACACCCATTCCACATTCCACGCACTTCAATATCAAATGCAAACAACAAGCACCCACAACACAAGGTTTTTACGAGGTTCGGCAATTTGCCTACATCCCCGGAGTAGTGCCTGTAAAGGCTTCGTACCTACTCAATACACTACTTTTGACTGCACCCACAGTCGGGAGCACCCACACCCAACTTACTCAAGCCGAAGCTGAGATGGCACTCGTAGTGCCGATACAATGTGTAGCACCCACTACACGGGAGCACCCACTCCCGGTGCTTAGCACCCACTAAGCACACAATAAATAATACAATTAAATTGGGCTTATAACAATGCCCTATAGTGAAGCACTCACACATGCAAATTTCCCCCAAATAGACTACAACTATCACTTAGGCATTTTATCAAACATCTTGCCTACAATGATTTATAATAATGGAAATTTGGCAAAATTGAGGTTACCTTGGCAAGGAGTAACCGTCGGAGATGCAATAATGTCAATCTCCACTTGATGCGGACCACAACCACGTTGTCTCGGTGCCGCCAATGCTTCAACCCCGGTTGGCACCTGGGTTTCTTGAAGCAACTCACAAGAACCAAATTCTAGGTTCTTCTTCTTTCTTTTCTCCTTGTCTTTACTTTCATGGAGCAACAATGGCATTCACATTCACATTCACACACACACAAAGAGAGAAAAAAACTTCTTCTCTATTTCCCTCTTCTTCTCTTCTCTTCTATTTTCTTTTCTTTTCTCTTAGCAACAACCAATAGGACTTGCTACCTTGGTTTCCAGCAGCTTCCTAAGCCTCTAATGGTGGCTATGGATGAAGTGCAAGAGGATGGAAGTCTTTCATTCAAACCTTTAGCCTTCCACGAGCTTCAACTCGTTTTTCCGACCACCTCAGCAAGCCCTCTGCCTGATTTCTTCCCTCTGATGTGTAGAGCTCGGAGAGATGAAGAATTCCCAACTTGAATCACTCAAATCCGACTTAAAATGAGGAAGATATGACCTTTTGAAGTTGGAGCAATGAGATAGCCTGAAATGGAATCTTCGTACGGGTGGCGTAGGCTACACCGGCGGCGCGCGCAACAGGGGCGAAATCTGACCGTAGATCTCATATAAGAGATCTTATAATCCAAACCGTCCGATTAAACCAACGGACAACAGATCCAAACCGTTAGATTTGAATCTCGATGACGTCATCATGACGTAAGCGCTGACATCGTCAGAAGTGTTGTCGATCTATGATTGGTTGCTTTTCCGGATTTTAAGGGAGCTTGTCTTCCACTCACAAAAGTGAAAATGCATATTGACCGTTGGATCCGAATCTTCCATGATGGCTTTAATCAGATTTCATGAGATCATTAAGATCGGAATCCTTTTTATACCTTCTGTACACGCGCGAAACACAATAACATACCTTGATATAGTGTAGCGCCAGTGCATCAAGAATTATGCATCTAACCAATAAAATCCCACGCGCAAGCATCTATCTCGTCCATATCACACCAAAATCTCAGCAGCCTTTGGATAGGCATCAAACATACGTGGTCGAATCTTGGCCGTCCATTTCACTTCCCTTGACTCCTCTTTATTACAATCAAGCCCCTGCCTCCATATGTTTCAGTGCTTAAAGACCCCTTGCAACTCAGACCTTCAAAATCTTTAAATTACACAAAAGCCCTTCGAATTTCAAAAATAAATTCCGAAAACCCACCCAACACCGAGAGCAACTGATGGATTTTCGGTTTGGATTTTCGAACCGACTTTACGGAAATGCTTATAACTTTTTCATACGATATCCGATCGATATGAAACGAAGTGCGTTGGAATCGTAACTGGATGCTCTACGACTTTTCAGAAGACTCAATCATCTGAATCATCCATGTAAAAAGACCAAAATGCCCCTACACATTTCCAATGACGTATCTTTCTCATACGCAATCGGAATGCGATGAAATCAGAACCGTTGGAAAGATTGTATTTTTGTCGTATTGTTACATGTAGAACACTTCCTTTAAAAAAATCATCTTCAATGCCGAAACTGCCCTCGACTGCCATAAATGCCGTAACTTCTTCATACGGTATCGGAATGTGACGAAATCAAATGCACTGGACTAGGAAAATTACAATCTATCTTTTTCATGAAGAACCGATCTTCCAAAAATGTCATTTTCATTGCCGAAAATGCCCTCGATTGTAAATAGGCCAATTTTGCCAGTTTTGACCCAGAAACCCGCACCACCTATTAATGATGTATTAAACCACTCCATGCATACCAAGCTGTTCTGTTATCTCATCGGTGACACTGGATACTGCCATGTCATCATTTTCATCCACGTCACCCAAACTGGCCACGTCATCACCGCCACGTGGCCGAGTTGCCAACAAGGACAACCATAAAACAACAATCTCCCCCTTTGGAGTTGTTGGCAACCACCTCATCACTAATACACTCTAAAGCTCCGATGAGTAACTCTCTCCCCCTTTGACAACAAGTACAAAGGGTGGAACCAATGGACTCCCCCTGAGTCCAATATGGGGGTAGCAACATCAAGCAACTTGCTCCCCCTCTCCCAATGCTACTAGTGTTTTGGAAGAATCACCACTCCCAGCTTCTGTCTGAGGAACTCAAACTGATCTTTGGGAAGCGGTTTAGTGAAGATATCAGCCACCTGCTCTGCTGTGGGAACAAACTCCATCCTTACTTCACCTTCCATCACCTTGCCTCTTAAGAAATGATACCGGATAGCAATGTGCTTCGTTCTAGAATGCATCACCGGGTTCTTGGAGATATTGATTGCACTAGTATTGTCACAATATAGTGGCACTGCCTGCTCAACCTCCACACTCAAATCCTTCAACATCTGCTTCATCCACAACACTTGTGTACAACAAGATGTAGCTGCAATGTATTCTGCCTCTGCAGTTGAAAGAGAGACTGACTCTTGCTTCTTACTATGCCATGCCACCAAGCTGCTCCCCAAATAGAATGCACCACCACTGGTGCTCTTCCTGTCATCTACACATCCGGCCCAGTCTGCATCTGAAAAAGCTGACAAACTAAAGCTCTTGACTTTCGGATACCATAACCCAAACTCACTAGTCCCTTTCAGATATCTGAAAATTCTCTTCACTGCTGCCACATGTGTCTCTTTTGGTCCTGCTTGAAATCTGGCTACCATGCACACAGCTTGTAAGATGTCAGGCCTACTAGCTGTCAGATATAATAGGCTACCAATCATTGACCTATACGAGGTGTGGTCAACTGATGGAGAGTCATCTTCCTTGCTCAACTTACACCCAGTCATCATAGGTGTACTAACTGGCTTGCAATCCTCCATGGTGAATCTCTTTAACATCTCCCTCACATATTTGGACTGAGATATGAAGATACCTTCTTTCTTTTGATTGATCTGCAAACCCAAGAAGAATGATAGTTCACCCAACATGGACATTTCAAACTCATCTTGCATCCTCATTGCAAAATCTTTGCACAACTCATCTTTGTGACCCCCAAAGATGATATCATCTACATACACAACCACCACAAGCTGACTACTTTCTTCAGTTCTGATGTAGAGATTACTGTCCACTAAGCCTTTCTTGAAACCCAACTTGCACAAGTAAGAGTCCAATCTGGAGTACCATGCCCTTGGAGCTTGTTTCAAACCATACAATGCCTTCTTTAATCTGCACACAAGAGTGGGGTCCTCGCTCAGCTGAAACCCATCAGGCTGCTCTATGTAAACCTCCTCTTCCAAGTTTCCATTTAGAAAAGCTGATTTGACATCCATTTGATAGACCTTGAACCCCTTGTACACTGACAAAGCCAAGAACATTCTGATAGCCTCAAGTCTTGCCACTGGAGCAAAAGTTTCCTCAAAATCAATGCCTTCCACTTGAGCATATCCTTTGCATACAAGTCTTGCTTTGTTCCTCACCACTTGACCATCTTCATTGAGTTTATTTCTGAAAACCCATTTAGTACCAATCACATTCTTGTCAACTGGCCTAGGGACTAGATCCCAAGTGTGATTCCTCTCTATCTGATCAAGTTCTTCATTCATGGCCTTCATCCAACTCTCATCATTGCTTGCCTCATCAACAGTTTTTGGTTCAATCTTCGAAAGAAGAGAGTATGTGTTGGTCTTCATTCTTCTAGTCTGAACACCTACAGTGGGGTCACCAATGATTAACTCATCTGTTTTCTGTTGATCAACTCTGTTGTGTCTCCTCTGCTCATCTGAATCTACCTCATCCTGTTCAACATCAACCTCATCTTTGCTTTTGAGTCTACTATCAACCAGATCATTCTCATCATCAAGATCTTCAAATTCTAGAAGTTCATTTCCTGAGCCTGAAGGAATATCCCTTTTTTCATCAACTGTGACATCAGCACTCTCTACAATTTTTCCAAGTCTGTTGTTATAGCATCTATAGGCCTTACTTGAAGTAGAATAACCTAAAAATATACCTTCATCAGCTCTATCATCAAACTTACCCAAATCTTGGGTTGTGTTTTTGATATAACAGTTGCTACCAAAGACCTTGAAGTGTCTTGCTGTAGCCCTTCTTCCAAACCAGATTTCATATGGAGTCTTGCTTTCATGAGGTCTCAACATACATCTGTTATGGATGTACACTGCAGTTAGAACTGCCTCCTTCCAGAACTTTTTACCCATGTCATTCTCTGCCAACATTGTTCTAGCCATGTCTTGCACTGTTCTATTCTTTCTCTCTGCAACACCATTCTGTTGGGGTGTTCTTGGAGCTGAAGTTTGTTTCCTGATACCATGCTCATAGCAGTATTCTTCAAAATCATCCCAACTGTACTCACCTCCTCTGTCAGATCTCAGACACTTTATTTTCTTCCCTGTCTGATTCTCAACTTGCTTCTTAAAGATCTTAAATCTTTCTAAAGCCTCTGACTTATGTTTTAAGAACATCACCCACACCATTCTTGAATGATCATCAACAAACAACATGATGTATCTCTCTCCTGAGGTGCTAGGTGTCCTCATAGGACCACATAGGTCTGTGTGAATCAACTGCAATGGAGAACTGGAATAATACTCCTTAGACTTGTAGGAGATTCTGGTTTGCTTTCCCTTTTGACAAGATGCACATATAGGATTGGAGAGCTTCTTCAACTCAGGAACATCTCTCACTGCCTTCTTTGAAGAAATCTTGGCAAGGTTCTTGAAACCAATATGCCCAAGTCTTCTGTGCCACAACCATGTCTCCTCATCTATGCTGACCATGCAAGAATCTTTCTCTAACTCTGTCAAGGTGTACAAATTCCCTGAAGTTCTCTGTCCAGTAGCTACAACCTTTCCACTACTTGATCTTCTTATCTCACACCCTTTACTAGTGAAAGTTACTTCATGCCCTTTGTCACAAATTTTACTGATGCTGAGAAGATTGTGTTTGAGTCCTTCAACATACAAGACATCAAGGGATTTCACCTTCCCATGGTTCAAACTTATGGACCCCTTTCCTGTAATTCTGGCACCATTGTTGTTGCCAAACTTCACGGATCCACCTTCAAAGTCATGTAATTGTTCAAACCTTTCCTTATCTCCTGTCATGTGGCTTGAGCAACCACTATCAAGAATCCATGGATTAGAGTCTCCTTGAGCCTTAAAAGCTCTATGAATAACAAATGCTGCTGCATCTTCTTCATCTTCTACTCTATCTCTCTTAACCCAAACTTTCTTGACAGATTTAGATTTCTTTGCTTTCTTCTGTCTTGAGAATTGTCTCTCCATCTCATCATCTTCTGTGTTTCTGAAAACTCTCTGCTTAACTCTGTTCTCCTGTCTTTGTGGGGGAAACACAGTTCTACAATTCCTTGCAATATGTCCAAGGTTGTTGCATCTGTAACATTCAACTGTTTCCTCCATAAGGGGTGCAAAAGGATTTCTGTCCACATAACTCCTTGGACCAATTTTGAACTTGCAATCTGAGATCTTGTGTCCAAAAGTGTTGCATTTGTAACAATAACCTTGAAAGGTGTGCCTCTGCATCACAGGTTCCATCTGCCATCTGTAAGGAGCTCTGAAGTTGTCAAATGCTCTAGGCCTCTGTTGAGGACCTTGACTGTATCCATAGCTCTCTGCTCTCCTGCTTGGCCTTGCCAACTGTGGTTGTCTAGCATGGTTAGTCTTATGGAATATAGATGGATTTCCTCTTCTAGTTGGACCAGTCTGCACTTTATCTTTTTGTCCTGCTCTCTTGACATTGCCAGCAGTAGTAACATGTGTCTTTCCTCTTTGAGCATTCCTATCATTGACTTTGATAGGATTATGTACTGTTCCCTTACCATTTGCCTTGGTATTTTTGGAAGACTCCCCAACAAATCCAAGTCCAAATTTGATGTGAGTCGATCTTTGAGCATTGATAATGTCATTGAGCTTCTTACTACTAGGATGCTCTTTTGGAGTAGAGTCATCTTCAACATCTTCATTTTTTATGTCTTCTCTTTCAATCTCAGTTCTCCCATATTCTTCAACCTTAGCCTTTAATAAGGCTAGCTCATCTGCATAACCATCAAATTGTGCAAGAATCTCATATTGCTCCTCTAGTTGTGCTTTCAAAGCCACTTTCTCTAACTCAAGAGTGTTGCAGTCAATGGTCTTCTGTGAGAGTTGATACTCAAGATCATCTAAGGTCTTCCTTGACTTATTGGCTTGATCTCTCAACTCAAGAACTAATTGTTCTTGCCCCTTAAGGTCTTGAGTGACCTTTTTCACTTTCTTCCTTTCTCTTTTAAGCTCTCTAAGGGCAACTGTGAGTTCAGCCTCTAGATGTGATTTTTCATCTTCCTCTTCTTCTTCTGTAAAATCTTCCTTATTAGAAGAATCTTCTTTGTTTTCTTCCATATCTATTGAGACCATGAACATAGCCTCATTATCTTCATCATTAGATGATTCTTCAGACTCTTCATCAGATGTGTCACTGCATTTCTTAGAAACCAAACTTTTCTTCTTGTCCTTGCCTTTCTTGTATCTGTTTGAGAAGAATTTCTTCTTTCCCTTGAAATGAATTTTCTTTTCACTTTCATCTTCATCACTTTCTATTTTTTCTTGGTTAGGACACTTGGCTGCAAAATGTCCAACCCTTCCACAGTTGAAGCATTTGAAAGGCAACTTGTCTTTATATTTTCCTGTTCCCCTTTTCAACTTTCTGGTGAAATGAGCTGTAACCTCATCTTCACTCTCATCAGTATCCTCCACAGACTGCTTCTTCTTCTTCTCATTAATTTTCAAGTTTTTCATTGCCTTGAAAGCAGCTTGTTTGTCAGTGGACTTGCCCTTTTTCCATCTCATTTCAAGAGCTGTGAAAGTGCCATGCACTTGATCAAGAGTGATAGTGTCTAGGTCCTTTGCCTCTTCAATAGCTGACACCTTGGAGTCATACTTGGGCAACAAAGATCTCAGGATTTTTTGACAAACAACTGAATCTTCTAGATTGGCTCCCAGACCCCTAATGGAGTTGACCACTTCATTTACCCTGGTCATATAGGTGTCAATATTTTCTCCTTCTTGCATTAGTAGACTTTCAAACTGGCCTCTGAAGGTCTGAAGCTTTGCTTTCCTTATCTTTTCATCTCCTTCATAAATGTTCTTCAGTCTTCCCCAGATATCCTTGGCTGAGTCACAATCCATTACCTTAGCCATCACACTTTTATCCAATGCTAAGAATATTGCATTCACAGCCTTCTGATTGTAACAATAAGCCTTTTTAGCTTCACTGTCAACCGGACCTCCTTCAGGCTCTGTGTATCCATTCAGAACCGATACCCAAACATCATAACCTAGTGAACCTAGGTACGACTGCATTCTCCTCTTCCACAAGATAAAATCAGATCCATCAAACTTTGGTGCATGTCCTGAATAACCTTCACCTGCCATACTGTCACTGCCGCTACCTCTGGATCACTCAGTTGTTGATCAAACTATCACTGAGTATCGGCTCTGATACCAATTGTTGTAACCCGACAATCACTGAAAGGGGGGGTGAATCAGTGAGTCCAATTCCGATCCACAAAAAACTTGTCTGATGTCTGGCCAAGAAAAACCTGATATACCTGTCCCTGTTTGCACACAGTCGTATGCACACTCAGCCTCTCATAGGCACTTCCAAGTATGCACACCCATTCCACATTCCACGCACTTCAATATAAAATGCAAACAACAAGCACCCACAACACAGGGTTTTTACGAGGTTCGACAATTTGCCTACATCCCCGAAGTAGTGCCTGTAAAGGCTTCGTACCTACTCAATACACTACTTTTGACTGCACCCACAGTCGGGAGCACCCACACCCAATTTTCTCAAGCCGAAGCTGAGATGGCACTCGTAGTGCCGATACAATGTGTAGCACCCACTACACGGGAGCACCCACTCCCGTTGCTTAGCACCCACTAAGCACACAATAAATAATACAATTAAATTGGGCTTATAACAATGCCCTATAGTGAAGCACTCACACATGCAAATTTCCCCCAAATAGACTACAACTATCACTTAGGCATTTTATCAAACATCTTGCCTACAATGATTTATAATAATGGAAATTTGGCAAAATTGAGGTTACCTTGGCAAGGAGTAACCGTCGGAGATGCAATAATGTCAATCTCCACTTGATGCGGACCACAACCACGTTGTCTCGGTGCCGCCAATGCTTCAACCCCGGTTGGCACCTGGGTTTCTTGAAGCAACTCACAAGAACCAAATTCTAGGTTCTTCTTCTTTCTTTTCTCCTTGTCTTTACTTTCATGGAGCAACAATGGCATTCACACACACACAAAGAGAGAAAAAAACTTCTTCTCTATTTCCCTCTTCTTCTCTTCTCTTCTATTTTCTTTTCTTTTCTCTTGGCAACAACCAATAGGACTTGCTACCTTGGTTTCCAGCAGCTTCCTAAGCCTCTAATGGTGGCTATGAATGAAGTGCAAGAGGATGGAAGTCTTTCATTCAAACCTTTAGCCTTCCACGAGCTTCAACTCGTTTTTCCGACCACCTCAGCAAGCCCTCTGCCTGATTTCTTCCCTCTGATGTGTAGAGCTCGGAGAGATGAAGAATCCCCAACTTGAATCACTCAAATCCGACTTAAAATGAGGGAGATATGACCTTTTTAAGTTGGAGCAATGAGATAGCCTGAAATGGAATCTTCGTACGAGTGGCGTAGGCTACACCGGCGGCGCGCGCAACAGGGGCGAAATCTGACCGTAGATCTCATATAAGAGATCTTATAATCCAAACCGTCCGATTAAACCAACGGACAACAGATCCAAACCGTTAGATTTGAATCTCGATGACGTCATCATGACGTAAGCGCTGACATCGTCAGAAGTGTTGTCGATCTATGATTGGTTGCTTTTCCGGATTTTAAGGGAGCTTGTCTTCCACTCACAAAAGTGAAAATGCATATTGACCGT
>NW_024868289.1:128660-137690 GCF_013358625.1 Macadamia integrifolia
GCCAAACAACACATCCTTATAGGGACCACACATCAACCTCATGATCATGGCAATCTGATCCCGCTCACTTGGTCGATCCCTCATCATGGATGCTTTGTCACGGAAACGCCTCAAATACTCGGTGAACCCTTCATTCGGGATTTGCCTCGTCGTTTCCAATTCTCTTCTTGTTAATTTCACTTCAGTATTATAGCCATATTGTTTGGTGAAAACTCTCATAATGTCCTCTCGAGTGCGAGAGGATGCCTTGTCTAAAGACATAAGCCAATGGTGAGCCGCACTGGTTAGAGAGAATTGAAAAGCTTGCCCCAACATTTCATCTGTGAACCTCTTTATCCTCAACTATCCAATGAAAGACTTCAAGTGGGTACGGGGATCCCCAGTTCCATCGAACTTGTCACATGTCCACTTGAACCTTTCTGGCAAGACTGCCTGGGGAAAAAAGCATAGCCCCTCAGTGTCAAAAATTTGGTCTTCTGCCCCTTTCATATTCCTGATAATGTGCTCCAAATGGTTGACTTGATCCTTCAATTCCTTTTTCTCTTGATCCTCAACTGCCCTGGCGGTAGGAGCGTTGGCATAGAAGTCATACTCATCCTTGGTTGGGTAGGGAGGTTGGGGAATAAACCTAGGAGTTTGAGGGCGACTCCGTTGATCCGGAACCTCTTCCCTTGGTGTGACCATATGTGTGTGTACCACCTCCGTGAGGTTGGCCATCATTTCCTCTAGCCTGGCCATTCGACCGTCCATGTTATCCAAATGTGGTTGTGGAGGAATGCCTGCCATCGAGAACCACTGAATGATGGTCCCGAGAGGTTGCTAGGACAATCCCAACCAAGTGGGATGAACGAGAAAGGCTGATTGGGGTAAGATGTTGGTAGCACTGACTGGTACCGGAAAATGACAATATAGACGATGAGATAACAACACACAACACTCTCCTACTTGAACACAAGACTAGCCAAACATACACAAGCAAGGACGACCGGACCAAACAAGAGTTAGCTCAAATGAGAGTGGCATCAACTTAGCGGCCTACTTAAAGAAGTGTGCCTAAGTTAAAGAGACTCTCAAGTGATGGATCAAGCAAAGGTGGTTCCTGTAAAAACACTTATGTAGGCGACTCTACACTGAATCAATCACCAAAAACCGTGGTGGACGAATTTGGGTTCACCGTTAACATCGAGATAGCATGTGTGAAACCTTTACCAGGTTGAGACCTATACCACATCGGACTGGTGGTGTTAGCATATAGCCACGGTACCAATCATACGGTGCAGTTGTAAGAATCAATGACTGGTGTAGTTATAAACACTAGCACCTTTAATGTTAATGATAAATCCAACCCTTCCGTTGGTGGATGGTAGATTGAGACGAGTAAAAATGACTACAAGAAGTTCCAACATGAACCACAAATAATATTACATTAGCTGTGTTGATCCTAGTCATTGGTTCTATGTCCAAGTATATGATGCATGTTGGCTAGGTTTAGGACCGGAAAGGCTATCTTGACAGGACCGATATACCTATCACCCGTATACACGGAATGAATCAGAGGTACGTGGTCCCTTTGATATACCAATAGGGGAATAGCTCGAGCATATCGAACTCAGAGTGTTAACCGATTGCGTCTCTTTGGGCACACCTAAATGTGTGTGATCCCCCTCAAGCACGCAAGTTAACACTCTTGGCGATAAGTTCTGTATTCCAAACCTAAATGGTACGGTATCAAGGGGTGTGATGTAACTAGGGGCGGCCCAAACATATGTAAGGGACCCTGACAGCTACACCACGAGGGTGAATAAGGGTAAGGCATGCTGTGCTCAATGCAAGAAGTGTATGCAAGTGATGAAAAGTGAAAAATAACATGTCAATATACAACAATAAGGTACAAACAAAGCTATACAAATAGTGGTCAATCAAGAGTCTGACATCCCCAGCAGAGTTGCCACTGTAGGTACCATGGACCTCCGCCCCCACGGGATCGCCGATACGGCACGTAGCGCTTGGGGAACACGCTAGGGTTCGACCCTAATGAGATGAGATGGTATCCCCTGGTCATCAAATGCAAGGGGAGGAATACACGTTATGGGAAAAAGGGAGTCGCCACCTAGAAAGGGTTTAGGACCCATAAATGTCTCCCCCAATCAAGAGAGAGACTAATGACTTTGATGGATAAGGCTGGTTTGCACCAAGATTCTGGACAAGTGTCAAGTGACAGACTGGGAAGGTGTTAGGCACCCAGTCTGCCCGACCCGAAGGCCGGTCTCTTTTTGTTTGACCAAAGTTTGTTTGCACCCTACTAACTAGTCCTAAATCTAGGTCACTGAAAACCCTAATCTAGGTATCTAAGCATGACATGTGAAAACCCTAAACCAAGTGTCTAACTTATGCTAGCTAGGTTATGATGCAAATGATGAAATGGTTACACTAATTAAATAAGCTTAAATGATTTAATTAATGTATTATGAGTCTTAGATTAAGCTAATTAAATAAGCCTAAACCTAGGGTTAGTTTAGCAATTTGTGAAACCCTAAATTAAACTAATTCGATTAATTGAACCTAACCTAGATGGGTGATCAAATGAATTTGAAATCCTAAATTGAATTAATTAAAATGATTAATCCTAATCCCTAGTAATTTATGAAATAAATTATTGCAATCCTACTTAATCTAATTAAAAAGATTTATAGATTAAATGAGACCTAATTAATTTATAAAATTGAAATGGATTAATTACATTAAATGAATGCATTTTTTTCTAATCTACCTCATCTAGTATAGGAGGATTAAACTAAACCTAAGGTTTAATTAAATTAATTATGAAACCTAATTGGACTAATTATGTCTACTTTAAGCTAATCCTAAGATGAGTTAAACATTTTTCAAAACCCTAGTTAATCTAATGAGAAGAGAATTTTTTAACTAATTAATCTAGTTAATTATCCTACATTAAATAACTAATTAGTTGATTGATTAAAATAAACAAACCACTAGAGGGAAAAAGGTTGATAATTACACAAGTTTAATAAATTGAATTGAATGAAGAAATCAAATGCAATGATTTAAAAAGCTAAATTAACGAACCACAATTAAATAAACAACAGTTGAAATGACTAATTACATTAACTAAGTTACTTTAATTAATCTAAATTAGTACTACACTAATGCAAGTGAATGTTGGAGTACAAAAGATAGATAGTAGGAAAACCCAAAATCCCCAACACGCACCTAGTGCTACGAGCCGGTTTGAGGGGCCAGCCACGCCCGTCCTAAACTAAACACGCCCTAAACTACGTCCCATACATTATTTAGAGGGAAATAAAATGAAATCATTTGATTTGAAATTTTAAAATTAGTGGAATCCCAAACCTAAGTTCTAGGACTAGATACATTATAGACCTGAAATCAAACCAAAATGGATAAAAGAAAAATAAAATATAAAATAAGGGAGGGAAAGATTCCACATAGAAATGAAATAATAGATTGGGGGCATTACAAGTATGGACTATCTAATAGAAAATTAAAGAAATAACAAAAAAACAAGAAAATAAAATAAGAAGGAGAAGAAGAAAAAGAAAAGAAGATAGAGGGGGGTTCGGTTGCTGCTGCAGGAGAAAAAGAAGAGAAGAGAAGAAGAAGAAGAAAAGAAGAAAGAGGGGGGGTTCAGCTGCTGCCAGTTACAGCAGCAGGGAAGGAAAAGAGAAAGAAAAAGAAGAAGAAGAAGAAGAAGGTCTGGTTGCTGCTGGTTACAGTAGCAGGGAAGGAAAAGAGAAAGAAAAAGAAGAAGAAGAAGAAGAGAGGAGGATTAGGAGTTAGTGCGGCTCGGTTGCTGCTGGTTAGGGGTCGCAGCAGCAGGGAAGGAAAAGGGAAGAAGAGAAGAAGAAGAAGAAGAAGAAGAAGAAGAAGAAGAAGAAGGAGGAGTTAGTGCGGCTCGGTTGCTGCTGGTTAGGGGTTGCAGCAGCAGAGAAGGAAAAGAGAAGAAGAAGAAGAAGAAGAAGAAGAAGAAGAAGAAGAAGAAGAAGAAGAAGAAGAAGAAGAAGAAGGAGGAGGAGGAGGAGTTAGTGCGGCTCGGTTGCTGCTGGTTAGGGGTTGCAGCAGCAGGGAAGGAAAAGAGAAGAAGAGAAAGAAGAAGAAGAAGAAGAAGAAGAAGAGAATGGTGCGGCTGCAGTTCAGTTGCAGCAGCAGGGAAGAAGAAGAGAGGTGCGGCGGCAGTTCGATTGCAGCAGCAGGGAAGAAGAAGATAAAAAGAGGAGGAAGAAGAAGAAGAATTAGGTTACATATAAGATTCTGATCTAAGGTCCCAGATTAAAAGAACAACAAGCAATTTAAAAACTAAACCAAATCAAAGGTAAACATGCTTAAAAAATAATTAAACCTAAATACCCCTTAATTGGACCGGAATAAATCAATTTACATCTAATAAACCATATTGAACCAAATTGATACTAATTAAGCATAATTAATCTAAATAAATCAATTAGGAATTAATTTATTACATTAGATAAGCTAGCTCTAACTGCAATTAGGAGAAGAAAAATACCTTAAGCCGGCTTTAATCAAGGAACAAGGGGAGATAACCCTTGTGCATTGAGCCCCCAAATCGAACCGAACCGGATAAGATCTCCCGGCTCAAGGAAGGATTGACGTATTAAACTTTTAAACTTGGAGAATGTTTGATTTTAGAGGGAAGAAGTTAGCCAAAAACCTTAATGGGGCCATCCTCTCTCCCAAATTCTCAATTTTTCTCCTCCTCTTTGGAAGAGGGGAAGGGCCATTTTTATAGCCATGGGACTTGGGGCAATTTTTTAAAATTTTTGATGTGGGACTAAAACTAGATAGGATTGTCCAAAAGGCCTTGCTTTTGGACAAAGTGGAGCACGGCCTGGTGGAGGCCGAGGTGGAGCACAGCTTGTTGGAGGCCGAGGTGGAGTACGGCCTGATGGAGGCCGAGGTGGAGCACGGCCTGTTGGAGGCCGAGGTGGAGCACAGCCTGGTGGAGGCCGAGGTGGAGCACGGCCTGTTGGAGGCCGTGGTGGAGCACGGCCTGATGGAGGCCGAGGTGGAGCATGGCCTGATGTAGGCCGAGGTGGAGTGCGGCCTGATGGAGGCTGAGGTAGAGCACGACCTGATGTAGGCCGAGGTGGAGCATGGCTTGTTGGAGGCCGAGGTGCAGCACAGCCTGATGGAGGTCGAGGTGGAGCATGGCCTGGTGTAGGCCGAGGTGGAGCACCAAATTCTAATTTTTTTTTGAAAAAATTCTCTTAAAAGTTTGTAGCAAAATATAGTCATTTTCTACTCTAAGTTTGAAAATTCTCCAAGTCTAAAATATCCAACATGTAATCCTTCATATTGTCATCATTGTCGGGGGGTGACAAAATTCGGTGTCTACAGAGGTCTCAACATACATCTGTTATGGATGTACACTGCAGTTAGAACTGCTTCCTTCCAGAACTTTTTACCCATGTCATTCTCTGCCAACATTGTTCTAGCCATGTCTTGCACTGTTCTATTATTTCTCTCTGCAACACCATTCTGTTGGGGTGTTCTTGGGGCTGAAGTTTGTTTCCTGATACCATGCTCATACCAGTATTCTTCAAAATCATCCCAACTGTACTGACCTCCTTTGTCAGATCTCAGACACTTTATCTTCTTCCCTGTCTGATTCTCAACTTGCTTTTTAAAGATCTTAAATCTTTCTAAAGCCTCTGACATATGTTTCAAGAACATCACCCACCACCATTCTTGAATGATCATCAACAAATAACATGATGTATCTCTCTCCTAAGGTGCTAGGTGTCCTCATAGGACCACATAGGTCTGTGTGAATCAACTGCAATGGAGAACTAGAATAGTACTCCTTAGACTTGTAGGAGATTCTAGTTTGCTTTCCCTTTTGACAAAATGCACATATAGGATTGGAGAGCTTCTTCAACTCAGGAACATCTCTCACTGCCTTCTTCGAAGAAATCTTGGCAAGGTTCTTGAAACCAATATGCCCAAGTCTTCTGTGCCACAACCATGTCTCCTCATCTATGCTGACCATGTAAGAATCTTTCTCTAACTCTGTCAAGGTGTACAAGTTCCTTGAAGTTCTCTGTCCAGTAGCTACAACCTTTCCACTGCTTGATCTTCTTATCTCACACCCTTTACTAGTGAAAGTTACTTCATGCCCTTTGTCACAAATTTTACTGATACTGAGAAGATTGTGTTTGAGCCCTTCAACATACAAGACATTAAGGGATTTCACTTTCCCATGGTTCAGACTTATGGACCCCTTCCCTGTAATTCTGGCACCATTGTTGTTGCCAAATTTCACAGATCCACATTCAAAGTCATGTAATTGTTCAAACCTTTCCTTATCTCCTGTCATGTGGCTTGAGCAACCACTATCAAGAATCCATGGAGTAGAGTCTCATTGAGCCTTAAAAGCTCTCTAAATAACAAATGTTGCTGCATCTTCTTCATCTTCTACTCTCTCTCTCTCTCTCTGAACCCAAACTTTCTTGACAGATTGAGATTTTTTTGCTTTCTTCTGTCTTAAGAACTGTCTCTCCGTCTCATCATCTTCCGTGTTTCTGAAAACTCTTTGTTTACCTCTATTCTCTTGTCTTTGTGGGGGAAACACAGTTCTACAATTCCTTGTAATATGTCAAAGGTTGTTGCATCTGTAACATTCAACTGTTTTCTCCATAAGGGGTGCAAAATGATTTTTATCCACATAACTCCTTGGACCATTGTTGAACTTGCAATATGAGATCTTGTGTCCAAAAGTGTTGCATTTGTAACAATAACCTTGAAAGGTGTGCCTCTGCATCACAGGTTTCATTTGCCATCTATAAGGAGCTCTGAAATTGTCAAATGCTTTAGGTCTTTATTGATGACCTTGACTGTATCCATATCTTTTTGCTCTCCTTCTTGGCCTTGCCAACTATAGTTGTCTAGCATGGTTAGTCTTATGGAATATAGATAGATTTTCTCTTCTGATTGGACCAGTCTGCACTTTATCTTTTTGTACTGCTCTCTTGATATTGCCAGCAGTAGTAACATGTCTTTCCTCTTTGAGCATTCCTGTCATTGACTTTGATAGGTTTATGTATTGTTCTCTTACCATTTGCCTTAGTATTTTTGAAAGATTCCCCAATAAATCCAAGCCTAAATTTGATGTGAGTCGATCTTTGAGCATTGATGATGTCATTAAACTTCTTACTGCTAGGATGCTTTTTTGGAGTAGAGTCATCTTTAACATCTTCATTTTCTAAGTCTTCTCTCTCAATCTCAGTTCTCCCATAGTCTTCAACCTTAGCCTTTAATAAGGCTAGCTCATCTGCATAACCATCAAATTGTGCAAGAATCTCATATTGCTCCTCTAGTTGTGTTTTCAAAGTCACTTTCTCTAACTCAAGAGTATTGCAGTCAATGGTCTTCTGTGAGAGTTGATACTCAAGATCATCTAAGGTCTTCCTTGACTTATTGGCTTAATATCTCAACTCAAGAACTATTTGTTCTTGCCCCTTAAGGTCTTGAGTGACCTTTTTCACTTTCTTCCTTTCTCTTTTAAGCTCTTTAAGGGCAACTGTGAGTTTAGCCTCTAGATGTGATTCTTTTATCTTCCTCTTCTTCTTCTGTAAAATCTGCATTACTAGAAGAATCTTCTTTGTTTTCTTCCATATCTATTGAGACCATGAACATAACCTCAACATCTTCATCATTAGATGATTCTTCAGACTCTTCATCAGATGTGTCACTGCATTTCTTAGAAACCAAACTTTTCTTCTTGTCCTTGCATTTCTTGTATCTGTTTGAGAAGAATTTCTTCTTTCCCTTTAAATGAATTTTCTTTTCACTTTTATCTTCATCACTTTCTATTTTTCCTTGGTTAGGACACTTGGTTGCAAAATGTCCAATCCTTCCATAATTGAAGCATTTGAAAGGCAACTTATCCTTATATTTTCCTGTTCCCCTTTTCAACTTTCTGGTGAAATAAGTTGTAACCTCATCTTCACCCTCATCAGTATCCTCCACAGACTGCTTCTTCTTCTCCTTGATTTTCAAATTTTTCATTGCCTTGAAAGCAGCTTGTTTGTCAGTGAACTTGCCCTTTTCCCATCTCATTTCAAGAGTTGTGAAAGTGCCATGCACTTGATCAAGAGTGATAGTGTCTAAGTCCTTTGCCTCTTCAATAGCTGACACCTTGGAGTCATACTTGGGCAACAAAGATCTCAGGATTTTCTGACAAACATCTGAATCCTCTAGATTGGCTCCCAGACCCCTAATAGAGTTGACCACTTCATTTACCTTGGTCATATAGGTGTCAATATTCTCTCCCTCTTATATTAGTAGACTTTTAAACTGGCATCTGAAGGTCTGAAGCTTTGCTTTTCTTATCTTTTCATCTCATTCATAAATGCTCTTCAGTTTTCCCCAGATATCCTTGGCTGAGTCACAATCCACTACCTTAGCCATCACACTCTTATCCAATGCTGAGAATATTGCATTCACAGCCTTTTGATTGTAACAATAAGCCTTCTTAGCTTCATTGTCAACTGGACCTCCTTCAGGTTCCTTGTACCCAATCAGAACTGATGCCCAAATATCATAACCTAGTGAACCTAGGTACGACTGCATTCTCCTCTTCCACAAAATAAAATCAAATCCATCAAACTTTGGTGCATGTTGTGAATAACCTTCACCTGCTATACTATCACTACCACTACCTCTGGATCACTCAGTTGTTGATCAAATTGTCACTGAGTATTGGCTCTGATACCAATTATTATAACCCGGTAGTCACTGAGAGGGGAGTTGTTTGAAATTTAAAATATAACCGCAAGTGTACGGATCAGTGTAACTATGGGTCGAACACAGGGAGAGCAGCCACTTTATTTTTTATTTCTTTTAATAATGCGAAAGTGAACCGATTAATGATTGTGATCTAATTCTAATTACCGTCCTAAATATATGTATCTAAAATAACGTCCTAACCATTCGTCATCTAAGAATTTAAAGACGCAAGCCACGCAATTAAAA
>NW_024868290.1:0-16981 GCF_013358625.1 Macadamia integrifolia
GAGGGCTTTACAAAAGGTGCATCACTCATCATTATTCATTTTCATTTGCACCACACTTGAGGTATTCCTCTTATTCCACTATTTCTTATTTTCTGTTTTTACAATTCTAGACTGTACTTAGGATTGTAAGGATACTCTTATCCTAAAAAGAGAAAGGTCTCTCTCTACCTCTTAAAGAGATTGTGAAGGCGTCTCTCTGCCTGGAAAGGAGATTTGTAAGGATACTTTTATCCGTAAAAAGATTGTAAAGGTTTCTTCCCTACCTACTGTACTGAAAGGGAAAACTAGTGGAATACCTTACAAGAGGATTCTTGTAGGGAGTGGACTAGACTCAAATTGAGTTGAACCACTATAAATCTTGTGTTGTGGGTGTTGTTATTTTATTTATTCAGCATCGCTTTTAACTTATAGTCACACTTGTGACCTATACATCAAAAAGAGTTAAATTCCACTAGTATAACCTATTCACCCCCCCTCTAGGTTATTTCACATTATTCATTGACTCATTATGCTGAGTGCTTTTCATATTAGCAATGAACATATGTTGACCATACACTATAGTCCATTTCTCTCTCTCATCAAATATCCCTTCTAACCATGTATTATCATTGAGTGTATATTCTTAAGCATATTATCCCATGCAACTATCAATTCATTTTCATTTTCATAATCATAAATACAACTACTAAATTCATAGACAAATTCTTCTGATGAATGAAAAATAGGATTTAGATGCTTGGCAGCATTCTAGTAAATATGTCAAACATATAAATGATGATGTAAGTTAGGGAATACCTTTATTATTGCATTAGCCATTGCATCATATTGATATGTAAGTATTGTTTTTGGTTGTTTCCAGACATTGCATTTAAAAAGTCTCAAACAACCACTCAAATGATTTTGCAGTTTCATCGTAAAATAATGTTACACCAAAATAATTGTTTGCTTATAATGATTAACCCCAAGAAATGGAGCGAAATGCTGATCATTTGCATTCGTTCGATAAGTTATGTCAAAACATACAACATCTCCAAAGTGTCCATAATCAACCATTGATCTGACATCTGCCAAAAAAATGTTCGTGATATGATCATCATTAACAAGTTGTATCGAATAAAAATAAGATGGATTCTCTAACTGCATTTTATGAAAATACTAAAAAGCTGCATAACCATCTCCTTTTTGTAGTTCCATTCTCCTAAAATAGATATAATTTTTTTAATCAACATACAAAAATCCAAAATTTTCATGACCCCTAGCATACATACTCAATAAATCAATGGTTGATTTGATGGATATCCCAGATTTCTTTGCATCATCTACAATAGCTGCTTAGGTAGGTGCAATCTTTCTTTTCGACCTTAACATATGCTTCATTGGTGACGGTGTAAACTCATGATTATATTATTCTTTAAATGAAACAATCACAAACAAGGCTTTTTTTTTTTTTTTTAAATTTGGCAAGTCATATGTTGTCACATCTTGTTTACACAGAACTGGACCGGTGATCGAGTTAACTCCTATTAACCCAAAACCTACCAAGATCATCTGATACAATAACCATAGCAGAACTTACACACACACATACACACACACACACACACACTAAACAAAGCAAATTCTGTATTTCAGCAGAAGTCTTTCATGTACAGCAGAAGTCTTTTATGTACATACCTATAAAGGGATAGGATTCCTCTCCATAGAGCCTATGGACCATAAAGTGATCTCACAGCTGGGGTGACCTCAAGACCCCAAGTCCTCCCAGTTGTGGGATTACTCTATAGTCTATGGGCTCTAAGGAGAGGATCCGAATCCACCTGTAAATACCCCAATACTCTTGATACCCAAATTGTATTACATAATACATTTACATGTGGCCCCGTAGTCGTGATATATACACAAGAAATACAATTTAAACATCCAGAATACAAAGGGGGTAGCATCATAAAATAATAAAAAAGAATCCCGGGTTGGTATTCAATGTTGCTATCCCACAACACAATTCTAACATGGGCACTTGGCCCCATGCCTAAGATCTTTGGGGACCCACCAGTCCTCAGCTGAAAACTCCATAGTGGGTCTCGGCTCTAGCTCTTCAGCCAGATAACCTATAAGATCATCTAAAAAATGGTGTGCACATGGGGTGAACTCACTAGCCCAGTAAGTGAAAAGAAAGACCAAGCAATCATTCATAATACAAATGCACCTATATGTATGTAAATTCATTTTATTATCCTAATCCACCTAGACATCACGTCTAAGTCATATGTCATGTGCTACTCACAACCACCGACCGATACGGCGATCGATACCGATAGTTTAATCACAACTTGTGACCCTAATGTTAACCCTGATATTAACCTAATTTTAGATATTGTTTGACATTTAGTCATCGACACCTCAAAACCAAGATTAAAGTATTGGTATCGGTCTCCGTATCGGTCGACCAAAATTAAGATACTTAGCGGAGGGTATTGTATCGTATCGTATCGGAGATACACTAAGATACGTTAAAGATACACACATAAATGGATAGAAAAATTTTTTTTAAACACTTTTGCATAAAGAATTTGTTAAAAAAAGCTATTGATAACATGTATTATGCATAAACACTAAATTGAGGGTATCACACTAAGAATTCAAAGTTTGTAGTTGTCTCATAAATGTAAAATCCTTATTCCCAACCTTGATTTCCACTTTAGTTAGAGAGAAATATGGCTAGCAGCAACTTTGGAACAAAAACCCCCTCAAAAAAGTGTTTTTCTAAAAAATTACCCATCTTGGCCATTATATGACCGTAATACACTGTATCAGTACATACCGATACTCACCGATTCGTATCGATACTCATCGATATGTACTGATCAATACATACCGATATGTACCAATACGTACCGATACATACCGAAATGTACATTTCACCTCAATTTTATATATTCCATAGTCGTATTGGTGCATATCGTATCGTATTAATTTGTATCGGTGGTGTATTGATGCATATCGATATGTATCGTAGGATATATATCGATACGAAAGGATTTTAAAAATTCCATGTATAGTATCAGTGTGAATCGTATCGGTCGGTTAAATTTTAGATACGTATTGGAGGGTATTGTATCGGTATCGGAGATACTTTAAACCATGCTCAAAACCCCTAATATATCTTCTCACCTGTCTCTCTTGCTCTTTTTACCAAAAACAAAAATTTTCTTTTGCTATTTTTACAACAACAATAAAAAAAAAAAAAAAAGAAGAAGAAGATTTATCTTGCTTTCCTTCTACAGCAGAAGTTCTACCTTTAATAATATCTTTACTGATTACTCTCGGACTTTAGGGTTTTGAATTTTTTGATATCCCACTGCCTGAGTTCAAATTGTGTCACTCCTTCATCCCTTAACGGATGTTAGGATGATCTCTTTGTTAATCTTGACAAATAATTGAAATTTTTTAGATTATTTGCTTTCTTAGGATGATCTCCTCTTTGTTTACTATAACAGTTGGCGTTATTTGTATTGTTTGAATGTTTGCTTTAGGATGCTCTCATGACAAGTAATTTGTGACTTTGTGTCTTTGTGACTTTGTGTTTTTCTTCTCTTCTTTTATGAATATATATATATATATATTAGTTATTTCATATTTGCAGGGTCAGGGTCAGAGTATACCCCGCCCTTGATGGCAAACTAGGGTCGGGGTCAGGGTCAATCAGGGTCAAGGTTAGGGTCGATCAGGGTTATACCGGTCCGACTAAGGATTAAAGTATCGGTATCGATCACCGTATCGGTTGGCCAAAATTAAGATACGTATCGGAGAGTATCATATCGTATCGGAGATACACTAAGATACATTAAAGATACACACATAAATGGATAGAAAACATTTTTTTAAACACTTTTGCATAAATAATTTGTTAAAAAAAGCTATTGATAACATATATTATGCATAAACACTAAATTGAGGGTATCATACTAAGAATTCAAGGTTTGTAGTTGTCCCATAAATGTAAAATCTTTGTTCCCAACCTTGATTTCCACTTTAGTTAGAGAGAAATATGGCTGACAGCAACTTTGGAACAAAAACCCTTCAAAAAATCGTGTTTTTCTAAAAAATTACCCATCTTGGCCATTATATGACCATAGCGCACTGTATCGGTACATACCGATACGTATCAATACTCACTGATACGTACCGATATATATATCAATACTCACCGATATGTGCCAATATATACCGATACGTACCGATCAATACATACCGATACTCATCGATACGTACCAATACATATCAAAACGTACATTTTACCTCAATTTTATAATTTTCATAGTCGTATCAAGACATATCGTATCGTATCGATGTGTATTGATGGTGTATTGATGCATATTGGTATGTATTGTAGGATATATATCGATACGAAAGGATTTTAAAAATTTCATGTATCGTATCGGTGTGTATCGTATCGATCAGCTAAATTTAAGATACGTATCGGAGGGTATCGTATCGGTATTGGAGATACTTAAAACCATGGGTCCGACCCTGAAAAATCAGGGCCAATTAAGGTGGGTAAGGGTTGGGCTGAACCCTGAAGGGTTGGGCCTAGGTTGAAGTTTTGAGGCCCTGAGTCAGGGTCAGGGCGGGTTTGGGCCCAGTTCAGGGGACTTAGGGTTGGGCTAGGGTCTTAAGAAGCCTAGCCCAACCCGGCCCTGTTACACCCCTAGATGATACCCACTACGTAAATCAATCTTTGAATAGATAGTGGCTCCTGTCAGCATGTCTAACATATCATCCAAACAGGGAATGGAAAATCTGTACTTCACCGTGATTTTGATGGCACGACTATCAATACAAAAATGCCATGATCTGTCCTTCTTAGGTGTCAGTAGGGCTGGTACGACACACAGACTCACGCTTTCTATTAGAAATCCCTTTGTAACAGTTCATCCATTTGTCTCTTGAGCTCGGCATGCTCGGTGGGGCTGAGACGATAAGTGGGCAGATTTGGGAGTACTGATCCTGGCACTAGATAAATAGCATGTTGTATGTCCCTCATAGGTGGTAGATCATCTGATAACTCATCGGACACCAAATTTGAAAAATCAGCTAGCAAATCTCTGATAGGTTGAGAATGTGCTACCTCTTTTACTGGTTCAGCTTCCTTTGTAACTAGGGCTAAGATCAGTTTGGTTTCTTCATTTGTAGCCAAGAAATCTCTATGGGGCAGCACACACAACTTCTTGTCCATCATGTGTTTCTTGTTGGTGTTTGCTTTGTATGGATGCTTCTTTGGTTTAGTAGTTCCATTGGAAGAGTTTTTTTCAATGTTCTTCAAGATATGTTGTCTTCGTACTTGGCAGCCCTCAATTTAGCCTTCACTTTAGGTATGTTGAGTGGGTTTAGTGTGAGTGGCTTGCCTTTATGATCAAAGAAGCATTGGTTCTTGGTGCTACCAACTAGGACATTGTTGTCATAGAGCCAAGGTCTTCCAAGTAGTACATCAGTTAGCACCATTGGGATGACATCACACCACACATTCTCCTCATAATCTAAAACCTTTCAGTGGCACAGAACATCGTTGATTTACAGCCATGGTGGTGTTGTCTAGAAGTGATACCTTGTAGGGTTGTGGATGGGGTTCAATTTTGAGTTTTCCTTCGATCACAAAAGCTTGAGATACTACATTCACATAACTTCAGCTATCCACAATTACTTGAGCTTTGTGAGGCCCACTAGACATCAAAGTATAGAAGATGTTGTGCCTCCTCCAATCTTCTCCCTTTGCTTCAGCCACTGGAATTCTTGCAACCACATTAATGGAAGCATATGGATCATCATCTTCTTGTGCATATTCAGCTTCATATTCATCTTCCATTCCTTCAATAGCGACATTTATAGCCCAATCATCATCTTGGGGTTCATAGACCTACATGTCCGGATTGGACTCAATTGCATTGATGACGGAATTAGATCTTCCTTTAGGGTAGAATTTTGCAAAGTGTCCAATTTCACCACAACCAAAGCACTTTAAAGCCGTTGTCTCAAAAGCCGTTGTCTCTCCTCCAACCATGGGACTCTTACCCTTATTCTGTGTGACATGTGGATCTCAGGTAGGGAATCCACTAGGTTTAGTTGGTGCAAATGGTTTCTTATTGTCAGTGGGCTGATTGTACCTTCTAGGGGCTGATTTGATCAGATCTTCTGCCTCTAAGGACTTTTCAATACATGCATTCAATGATGAAAGTTCCACCTCACTAATCTTAGTCCCAACTTGAATCGGGATATAAGCAGTTCTTCATCTTTGTGATAAGCACCTGTATGTGAGAGCAACTCATTAAATTTATCAATATATTCCTCTACAGTTATGGTACCTTGTCGGAGAGTGTTGAGCATGTCATAGAGATGACGTCGGTATGTTGGGGGCAGGTATCACTCAGTGAGTATTAGTTTATGTCACACCCCGTTCTCACAGAACCGGGTCGGTGACCGGGTTAACACCGATTAACCCAAACCTGCCAGGATCATCTGATACTGTATTCCACCACAGCATACACACAACTAATATAAACTCATCAGATCACCGGAAGACTAAGTTTTACCTGTGAATAATCCCATAATACTTGATACCCGAATTGTGATACAATAATTAAATACATGTGGGCCCGAAGGCATGATATTTACACAATAAAAATACAATTCACATATTAAGTACATAAAGGAAACCATCAAAATAATCAAAGTACACAGCTCGGCTCGGCAACCAAGGCTAGAGCTCATCTCAGCATCAAGGGTTGAGCACAGCTCGGCATCACATAGTAGAGCTCAACTCGGCCTCAGAAGTGGAGCTCAGCACGGCATCAGAACTGCGGTCCTGCAGCACAACTCTCGCATGAGCAGTCAATGCCGTGCCCTAACTCCTCAGGGGCCCACCAGTCCTCTTTAGGAAACTCGACTGTGGGACCCACCCCGTGCTCCTCAGATGTATGACCTGTAAAATCATCTAAAAAAAAGGGGGTACCCGAGGGGATGAGCTCACTAGCTCAGTAAGTGGTAAGATGGACCACACAGCAGTCCACACATCAAACACAATCATATGCACTACATGCCATGCTATACATTTTAAATCACATCCACCTAAGCAACATTACTAAGTCTTCGGTTTTAGTGCTACTACAGCCACAGTGCGCGTATACCCCGGGTATGAGCCGCGAACTCCATCCCGTGATACGCCCATAGGGCTGTTGGAGAAGGCCCACCGTGAGTACTCGAAAAAGTAAAGACAATGCCGTCTACCGGCTCTCAACAGAAAAGTAAATGACTGAAATTAAAGGTGCTGACTCCAGCAATTTAAAAGCAGTACGATTGGCCCTCTTGAATATACCACCGGGGTTGCCGACTATCCTAATGACCCGTCGGGCGTTATCTCTAACCGCCACAGTGACTCGACAACCGTGACCACTGCTTCCCCCCAAATGGTAACCCAACACCTCAACCCCTGTTGGGAAGGGTCGTAGCACGGGATGGTGAAAATCCTAATACCGTATGCTCCTATATGACAATAGTACGATTGCATAGTGCCACTGCGTCCCATACCATGGGCCACCAATGCACTCGTTTCCAAGCCGACTACGGCATCTAGTCTATCAATGCATCATGCACAATGATGTCCACATTCAACATATAAACATCTTATTCAATTGGCATTTAGAAAGTAAACATAGCATACATGCGTAACAATGTGAGGAATGACTAATCTACATAGCATATTCATGATGGCATGACTAGACTAGATATAATTAAATGAATGCCAAACAATGCCTTGAAACAAGGCCAAACGTCCTCTCCCCACTTACCTGTAGCGTACAAGGATTCCCGTTCGGTACGGGTGAGATCCAGTGCGAAACGAGTAGGATTTGGTGAACCTAACATGATTGAGCGGGGTTAGTACTTCACCATTTTAGGATCAAAATTAACGAGATCCGATGACAAAATCATGTTTAGAACGTTAAAAAAGGCCACACGTCCGATTTGGGTCCAATCAAACGTAAGAATCACCTTCGGGGCCACACAGGTGGGTCAGATAGGTGGGCTGTCTGGCCCACCGGTTTGGACGGACGGGTAGGGGCCCACCGGTTGGCCCACCGGTCTGGCCCATCGGTTGGGCCCTGTGTTATCAATTCGGCCGAACCGAATTTTAAAGAATTTTATCAAAAATTCGGACCGAATCCGAATTAAAAATAAAATTCTTTAAAATTCGTGACTTTTTCAAAAATGAATATATATCGCGAATAATTCGGACCGAATCCGAATTAAACCGAATTATTCGGTCCATTTAAACATTATTTAAAAAAAAAAAACCAAAAATAAAAAAATAATTAAAAAAAAAAAACCCAATAAGATTTTTTGACCGCTTTTTTGACCGAATCCTTAAATTAATCGTCCGAATTATTCCGAATAATTCTCCGTCCGAATAATTCCCGAATCCGAATTTGCTAACTATGACCATGACTCATCTCGTGGGTTGAAAGCTCAGCCAAATATTCTTTAGATGGGCTTGGGGTAGACTCGGACTCACTAGGCCAAACTTGCATCCCTTGTGTCAAAATTATGTTTTGTGCCGCTCATTATCGCCGGTCTTGATAGCCAATATTGACATATCATCTCGCGCACTTTGATTAATTCTCGGGGAGACTAGTGCAGTAATCCACCTCACATTCTCCATTTAAATCATAGATGCACAAATTGGGAATCGAACCTAAGACCGTACGCCTATCCACACAATCCCCAATCCCCAATCCCCAATTCACCTTAAACTTCTGGGCAACCCACGAACATAATGTGTACAATGACAAGGTGGGTTGTATTTCAAAAAAATAGAAAGGGGGCAATTTAGGAACTTATAAGAGGTGGATCAACTTCATCAACCTGGGCTGTACGCAAGGATTAAAGTATCGGTATCGGTCGTCGTATCGGTCAGCCAAAATTAAGATACGTATCGGAGGGTATCGTATCGTATCGGAGATACACTAAGATACGCTAAAGATACACACATAAATGGATAGGAAACATTTTTTTAAACACTTTTGCATAAAGAATTTGTTAAAAAAAGCTATTGATAACATGTATTATGCATAAACACTAAATTGAGGGTATCGTACTAAGAATTCAAGGTCTGTAGTTGTCCCATAAATGTAAAATCCTTATTCCCAACCTTGATTTCCACTTTAGTTAGAGAGAAATATGGCTGACAACAACTTTGAACAAAAACCCTTCAAAAAATTGTTTTTTCTTAAAAATTACCCATATTGGCCATTATATGACTGTAGCGCCGATACGTATCGATACTCACCGATACGTACCGATATATATATATATATCGATACTCACCGATACATGCTGATATATACCGATACGTACTGATCGATACATACCGATACTCACCGATACGTACCAATACATACCGAAACGTACATTTTACCTCAATTTTATATTTTTCATAGAGTCGTATAGAGACATGTCGTATCGTATCGATGTGTATTAGTGGTGTATTGAAGCATATCGGTATGTATTAGTGGTGTATTGATGTATATCGGTATGTATTGTAGGATATATATCGATACGAAATGATTTAAAAAATTCAATGTATCGTATCGGTGTGTATTGTATCGACCGACTAAATTTAAGATACGTATCGGAGGGTATCATATCGCTATCGGAGATACTTAAAACCATGGTTAGGTGATAAATTTGGTTATTGTTTATGGGACGATGAACATAACAAAATCTTCAGGAGTAGAGATGTTAACAATGAGAATTACATGTACAAAAATAGACAACAACAAAGGGGAAAAGAGGAAACAAAGTTTTTTTTTTTTTATTGAAACCAATGGGCTTTTGGTGGGGTCATACCTGTTGTATAAGGAGTCAGAAAATTTGCATAACGAATCGAAAAAATTTAGACGGTGAGTCTGCAAGTAGTTATGGTGAAAATCTTCAAAAGCAGAACCAATAACTCTTGTTCTAATAAAATCTGAAAGGACTATTAGACCTCCTAATAGATACTCTGCCTCTTTACATTATGTTTTGCATACTAGTTCTAGTGAGAAAGATGTGAGAGCAAATAAGTGATGAGCATTGAAGTTTTTCACTCAATTGCAAATATCAGTCTTCAAGTGAGTGATTGTATTAGTAACCTAATCTCAATTTAATCCAAAAGTGCTAGTAACTTTTCCCAAATATGGCAGTCCTAGTGTAGGGGCTAAGCCCCCTATCTGAATTTTTTTTGGAATCATTTACTAGGGTTAAATTTGCATTTTTGGGAATTAAGGTTTTTCTATGTAAAGTACAAGATGCTATATATAGGGGGTTATCTCATAAGGAGGTGTCGTATGAGGGTTTTGTATCATCAAAATATGGAAGCTCTAGTTATCACTTGGTCGTGGACATAGTCCACCTTGGGTGAACCACATAAATTTGTGTGTGTGTGTGTGTGTTTCTCTTTCGTTTTCTTTTCCAAATTGTGTTATTGCATTATTAATTCCTAACAGTTTAGATACTCTCCATTAGATATCGAGGAACGATACGAAGGAATCATCAACTTCATATTATAGAGAGGCCAAACAAACATGAGAAACATTTCAATGTCAATCTAGCATCAATGATAAAACTAATGAACTTCCATTTTAATTAAAAGATTTTCTTATATTTTGTAATCTTAGTTTTTTACTCTTTTGAGATAAATTTTTTCCATTAAAAATAAGCATGCGTACTTGAAAAAAATGCATCACAATGACACTCTTTAATAATAATTTAATATTTTTTACCAAAAAAAATAATAACTTAATAATATATCACTTACAATTTTTTTGAAACTCTTTTTATATTTCTATTTTAAAATAATTTTGAGATAAGATATAGTCAACAATTCGTCCTTGAAAAATATGCATCACAATGACACTTTTTAATAATAATTTAATATTTTGTACCTAGAAAAATAATAACTTAATAATATATCACTTACAATTTTTTGAAAACCCTTTTATATTTCTATTTTAAAATAGTTTTGAGATAAGATAAAGTCAAAGACACAATAAAAATGTGTGAAGTTCCAAATACCCTATAAAAGTGTAAGTTAGATGCCCCTATTAATTAATGTCTCGCATGGTCTTACCAAAAAAAAATAAAAAAATTGTCTCGCATGGTACATATTTTTTATTACCTTAACTCACTTAAAAGAACAACGTAGAAAGCTCCTAGCTTGTCACCGTGGCATCCTAAAATCAATGAACAACTACTTTAATGCCACATGTTTTCATTATTTGCAAATATAAATTGAGGGTTCTACTAACGTGAACCATCGTGGCTCCATTTGCTTAGCAAAATATAGCAAGGCTATACCTCGCATCATGATCAGTCCATATAAGGAATGAATTGATCTCGATTGAGTTTTAATTGAGTTTCTATTAATTAGGTTAATTGAATTGTAATTGGGTCAGGTCCTAAAATCTTTTTTTGATTAAACATCGAGATTTCTTTACACCTAAATACCTTGAGGCTATGTTTAGTTGTAAAGGGAATAAAAGAGAAAAGAAGTTAAAAAAGAAGTATATGTAATCATTGCAATTTTAACATTAACTTCAAATCATTCCATATTTGATTATGAAATTTTACTTTACTTTGCATTCAAAACCCTTTGCTATAATATGTAAAATAAAAATTACATGTAAAATATATCATTACTAAATATAATTAAAAAAATTAAGTAGTTTATACAATTACATGGGTAATGATTATAAACATTTCTTTTTAAAGTATGAAAATTTCACTTTCCTTCCCTTTAAATTCTCATTGCAACCAAACGGAGCCTGATGTCACGGCCTTAGACCTTTCTAAGCAACCGTGCCGGCACTTAGCACTCCTACTAACACTAAGTCAGCCTAACCACCCTCCTTAAGAGATTTTGGAAGAGAAAAAGTGAACACAAGAGTGAGTTTAAGAAGAATAAACTTGTATTGCACTAGAGAACTCTTAAGTACAAGGCTTGAGAACTCACTTGCTTGGTTGGTTCTTGGTGAGTGCCTTTGCCAAATGAGGCAACACCTATTTATAGACACCTCAAGTTACAATGGATGGGTAAGATATTTACAAATGTCCTCCATCCAATGGTTGGGGAAGAAACTAGAAGCTTTCCACCTTCTTAGTGGAGAACTCTAGAAACCTCCCATAATATTTCCTTATAAAATATCTAGAGTTCCACACTTTGGTAGAAATCTCTAGAAACTGGGTCTCACTAAGCCATTGGGCTTGGCTTGTGGGCCTTCAGTGGGCAGACTGTGACACTCTCCCCCACCTAAGTCGGTGACGTCCTCGTCGCATCTTCTTCGTGGAATCTTTGTATGTGTTCTTGGAACTGCCACACTGAGTCAGCGGGTTCCCAACTTGCCTCGCTCTCTAGTACCCCCTTTCACTTGACTAAGTACTCCCTACTAAGAGGCACGCCTCGCCTTCCGACGATTCGGTCAGCGATTAGGTATTCTGCCTCCTTGTCCTAGGAGGTGGTGATAGTCATTGGTGCTCTTGTTGAGGTTCCACAACTTGGGTCTTTCTTGTCTCCTTCAATAGGCTTGTATGGAAGACTGGATGGATCTTGAGCTTAGGAGGTAGGCTTACCTCATAGGATACTTTGTCCACCTTCTTGGTGATCTCGAATGGACCTTCATACCGGTGCACCAGCCCCTTATGTACCTGCCTTAGGGACTTGAATTATTGGGGTAGAAGCTTCACAAGTACCAAGTTCCCGACCTTGAAATTTTCTGGTCGCCTCCCTTTGTCATCCAATTTCTTCATCTTCTTAGTGGCCTTGTTTAAGTATGACTTAGCCACATCTAGCCTTGCTTGCCAATCCTTGGCAACCTTAAACGCCAAAGGGCTCTTCCCCATGTAGCCGGTCATCACCGTGTTTGGCGTTAAGGGTTGTTGTCCCGTGGCAATCTCAAATGGACTTTGGTTCGTGGCCTCACTTCATTGGAGGTTGTAAGAGAACTGAGCCATATCAAGTAACTTGGCCCAGTCATGTTGGTTAGCACTCACGAAGTGCCTCAAGTAGAGCTCCAACAAGCTGTTAATGCGCTCTGTTTGCCCATCGGTCTGGGGATGGAAGCTTGTTGAGAAGTGTAGTGACGATTCCAACAACTTGAATAGCTCCGTCCAGAACCTCCCCGTGAAGCGAGGGTCTCGATCACTTATTATGGATTGTGGCACACCCCAATGTTTGACGATGTGCTTTAGAAATAGCCTTGCCACTTCTTCCGCCGTACAATCCCTTGGTGCCGCCACGAATGTGCCATATTTGGAAAATCTGTCAACCACCACCATTATTGATCCATACCCTTCTGACTTGGGTAGGGCACTGATGAAGTCCATAGAGACACTTTCCCATGGTCTTTCTGGTATGGGAAGTGGCTCCAGTAGTCCCCTGGGTGGCCAGCCCATTTAATATCGTGGCATTCACGAATGAGGTTCCTTCGTAGGTTACTCCACTTAGGTACGTAGAGTCTCCTCTTCTTAGCATAGAGCAAGCCATTTTGCTCCCAAAATCTTCGTGTCTTGCCCTCCCGTGTAAGAGCAAGTAAGCTCTTAGCCATAGGATCATGTTGGAGGCCCTCTTTGATCAACTCTAGAAGTTCCCCCTCCGGTTGGCTAAGAGAAGCTAACTCCGCCTTTCTACTAAGCGCATCAGCCACCTCGTTGGCCTTACCTGGCTTGTATTCGAAGACGAAGTCAAACTCTGCCAAGAAGTCTTGCCATCTAGCTTGCTTAGGACTCAACTTCTTTTGGGTTTGAAAGTAACTAGTGGCAACATTGACCGTCTTCACCACAAACCGTGACCTAAGTAGGTAGTGTCGCCACGTCCTTAGGTAATGTACCACCGCGGTCATCTCCTTCTCATGGACTGTGTAGCGCCGCTCTGTCTCATTCAACTTATGGTTCTCATAGGCAATAGGGTGCCTTTTTTGCATCAACACCCCACCGATAGCAAAGTCAGATGCATCTGTGTGCACCTCAAATGGTTTGCCATAGTCGGGTAGGGTAAGCACCGGTTCCCCCATGACAGCATTCTTTAAGTCCTCAAAGGCCTTTTTGCATGCGTCCGACCATAACCATGGTCGGTTCTTCTTTAGTAAGTTTGTAAGTGGAGCTGCCCTTCTTGAGTAACCTTGAATGAACCGCCGATAATAGTTAACTAAGCCAAGGAAAGACCTTAGCTCAGTCACTTTAGTTGGTGCCTCCCATTCTTGGATAGCCTTCACCTTGCTCTCATCCATTTGTAGGGTTCCACCTCCAATCTTATGACCAAGGAACATCACTTCCTCTTGTGCAAATGCACATTTCTCCTTCTTGACATAGAGTTGATTGTCCCTTAATTCCTTGAATATGATCTTCAAGTGCTGAACGTGCTCTTCCAATGTGTTGCTATAGACGACGATGTCGTCTAAGTACACCACCATGAACTTATCGAGGTAGGGGTGGAAGATCTTGTTCATAAGGGTGCAAAATATAGCCGGGGCATTCGTGAGTCCGAAGGGCATCACTAAGAACTCGTATGAGCCATATCGCGTCACGCATGTTGTCTTTGGCTCATCACCTTCCGCAATACGGACTTGGTAGTACCCCGATCGTAAGTCTAACTTGGTGAAGTACCTTGCCCCACCAAGTCTATCAAATAGATCTACTATCAAAGGAATGGGATACTTGTTCTTGATTGTTACCTTGTTCAATGCCCTGTAGTCGATGCATAGCCGAAGCGATCCATCATGCTTCCGCTGGAAAAGAACCGGGGCACCGTAGGGAGCTTTAGAAGGGCGAATGAATCCCACATCCAATAATTCCTTAAGTTGCTTCCTTAGCTCCTCCAACTCTAGCAGTGACATTCTATATGGTGCCATTGCTAGTGGCTTGGCGCCTGGCTCCAACTCAATGGCATGATCCACTTCCCTCCTAGGTGGAAGCCTCTTAGGTAACTCGTTTGGCATCACATACTTGAACTCTTTAAGGACTTTCTCAATTGGCTTGGGTAGCACCTTAGTTGGACCATCTTCCTTAGGCTCTAAGAGTGCTGCCAAGTATGTTGTCTCCCCCTTCTTAACTCCTTTCTCGAGCTGTATAGCCGAAAGAAGTTTTGAGCCGTCCTTGGTCCCATGTATAGTTGGGACCATGCATGGAGCTCCTTCCTCCATAATGCAAACCGTGCTGATAAATGACATGGGTATGGCCTTAACCCTTCGTAAGAAATCCATGCCAAGCACCACTTGAAAATCATCCATGGGCACTATCGACAAGTCAACTGTGCCCTTCCAGGTCCCGATGTTTAACTCGACCCCTCGAGCAACATTATGTATGGGACGGGCTTGGGAGTTGACGGCTTTAAGCCATCGTCCCTCCTTGATCCCTTTAAGTCCAAGTCTCTTCGCCTCTTCTATTGAGACGAAGTTGTGCGTAGCACCTGTGTCTATCATGGCACGAGTGGGCTTACCTTTGACATGCACCTCCACGTACATTAACCCTTTTTGTGAGGTTGTGGCTTTGATCTCTATCTTAGCCTTGATGGCACTTAGTTGTTGTAGGGACCCCATATGCACCTCATCGTCTTCTTTCTCCTCGAGTAGGGCATTGAGAGCCTTTCTCTTGGGGAAATCCCTGGCCCAATGGGGACCATCACATAAGAAACACTTATCCTTGGGCGTGAACTTGTCCCTTTTGTCTTGCTTGAGCCTACCCTCCTTGTTTGAAGATGGTTTACTACTACCTTCCTTGGGAGGGTATGTCTTAGGCCCCTTCTCTCCCCCACCTTTCCCATTAGTACCCTTTTTGGCCTTAGAATTGTCATCTCTCCTAAACTCTACCAATGACTCTGCCGCTATCATGGCTGAGGCAAGGTTCTGCACACCTCGGCGTTGTAGTTCTTCCGCAGCCCAACCTTGGAGGCCATCCATGAAGTTGAATAGGAGTTCCTCCTCGGTCATACTCGGGACTTCGAGCATTAGGGTAGAGAATTCCTTCACATAGTCCCTAATAGAACCTGTGTGTTTAAGCCTTTTAAGGCTCTTCCTAACCAAGAAGGTGGCATTCTCGGGATAGAAGTGTTTCTTTAACTCAATTTTGAAATCATCCCAAGTGTCTATGGTGCACGTACTTCTCTCTATATCGCCATGCTTTCTACGTCACCATAGAGTTGCATCATCAGTGAGGTAGAGAGTAGCGGTCCGTACCTTTGATGCCTCATCATTAAGTGACATTGCCTCGAAGTACCTCTCCATGTGCCATAAAAAATTGTCGATTTCCTGTGCATCTCTCTTCCCAGGGAATGGCTTGGGCTTTGGCACCTCCATCCTAGGCACTTCTCGTGAGGTAGTAGCTCCCCCGGCCACCGCCCTCTTACACAAAGCCCAATCCTCACGTACCTCAGCAACACAAGCTTCTATCTTGGCCAACGCCTCATGCATTTGATCCTTGAAGGTGGAAATGTCCTCCCACACATGAGCCTTAAATGATGCAAACTCCTCCTTTTGGTCATATGCCATGGTGTTGAGAGTACTCAATAGGGACTCCTTGAGCTCTCCTTCGAGCTCCTCCCCACTTTGCTCTACAACATCGAAGCGTCCCTTCACCTCACCCATTGCTAGCTCCACCCGAGCTAAGCGAGACTCCATAGCACAACCAACATCTACGGACTTGTCTTTGCTCCTCTTTTGCTTCCCAGTGTTGAGGTTTCCCTCCCTTCCACGGTTCTGCTCACATGTTGCAACGTCGTGTACCTCTGAAAGGTTAGACATAATGCTTATCCCACAAGCTTGGCTCCTTCGCAACCAAAGCTCTGATACCACAACTGTCACGGCCTTAGACCTTTCTAAGCAACCGTGTCGGCACTTAGCACTCCCACTAACATTAAGTCAGCCTAACCACCCTCCTTAAGAGATTTGGGAAGAGAAAAAGT
>NW_024868290.1:17001-20978 GCF_013358625.1 Macadamia integrifolia
AAAAAAAAAAAAAAGAAGGTTGTTGTGCCCAATAAATCTCTAAACTATTTAAACCTAATAAAAGGCAACTGAACCCTCTCTCCCTTTTGGGCATCGGATGATACTATTGGATTTTTAGTGATATTATGTCTCCAAAAAACATTCGAGAAATAGGTTTATCAAACACCAAAAAATCGTTTTTGTTTTTAAAAACGTAAATATCCGTTTCTGCTGTTTCTAGACACAGAAACAGTAAAAACGTTATCAAACGATCTAGAAACAGTAAAAACGTTATCAAACAGAGCCTAAGAGCCCGTTTGGTAACGATTCTACTGTGAGAACACCATTCTTCAGAAAAATCATCTATTTGTGTTTTTTTAATTATAAGGTGAATTTCAAATGAAGAAACACCTAAAAGGTGTTACTTTGATTTCCACTATTGGGGTGAGTTTTTGAATCGATTCATTCCTTGGGTACACAAACAAAAAGGAATTTACCAAACACTTTTTTGACTGTTTCTGTTCCAAAATGGAATAAAGAACAGAAAAGCTCATCCTGAGAAGGAAATCTCTAGGAATATTCTAGTATCTAATTTTCGAAGTTTGGAGTATCTAGAGTCCTAGACGTCTCGTCAAACGACGGGGAGCTTGTGTCATTGATATCTTTAATTTTATTTATTTTTGGGTAAAAATATCTTTAAGCTTATCGGGTTTACTTTTGGAAAGAAGATTTAAAAAAATAAAAATAAAAAACAAAGGAAAAGGAAATAGCATGTGGGTTCCATTTTATTTTATAACATTAAATAAAAAAAGAAAAAAATGGTTAAGCGAGTGGAAAGTCGTCAGTTTTGAAATCAACACATAATAGCCATGCAAAGTAATTAATTAGAGAGTAACTCGTCTCGCCTTAGAGGGAGGGGATCCAGACTCCGTGGCCTCTATGCCTAGACATATAGGGGCAAAATAACAACTCCGCCGTCATTATGGAATTCAAAAAACCCACCCTCATTGATGCCCTTGTAGGTTGCCTCATTGCCTCTATTGTCTAGGTAGAGTTTTTCTTCCTTTGTTTTTATTCTCTTCTTCTTATTCTTCATCTTCTTCATCTTCTTCATCTTCTCTTTCTATGAACCTCTCCTGACTTCGTACCTTCCCTTCATTACAACCCCAAGCTTGACAAGCCCTCTGTTGCTCTTGCAAGCCCAGCCCACCATCCCCTCTGTAGGCCCTCCCTTACAAACCCATCCCATCTGCAGCTCGTCGCACTGCCCTTTCTTTCCTTCCCTATAGAAACCCCTTCCCTCCAATCCACCCGTCCTCCTCATTTTTAACATAACACCCACAATCAGCTCCACCCCCCTCACAACCCTTCCCTCCCTCGTAATGTTTTCAACATGTATGGACTATGCAACAACCATTATGTAGGGTTAGATTAGTAGATGGGGGATGATTTGGTAGGTTCACATGCAAGATACAAAGACTTTTTTCACCCACATTCTTTGATGTTATAGTACACCTGATTGTTCATTTAGCTCATGAAACTAGCATAGCTGATTCAATACAATACCCTTTGATGTATCCAATAGAAAGGTCAGTGTGATTGTCCATTTTTTCTTAAGCAATAAAGTAACTTGTGCAAGCTTATTTATTATGTTCAATACATATTGTAATTAGGTTTCTTAAATGACTAAAAAACTATATGTGTAACCCTAGTCGACCAGAGACATCTATAACAGAAGGATATATTGCGAATGAGTGTTTGACCTATTAATTCAGGTATCTTGAAGATGTGGAAACACAGTCAACTAGATCGCCAAGAAATGAGGGGTTAGCAGAACCAAAAGACCAATCCTCTATATTCTCAATAGTAGGAAGGTCAATAGGGAAGTGTGAGATGATACCACTCGACATTACAGAAAAAGACCACGCATATCGATACATGCTCAAGAATTTTAAAGAATTAGAAGAATACGATAAGTAAGTATTGCAAATAAATGGTATTTGCACATAATATTTATGTTGGATTACAAAAATTATAATCTATATTTTTAAGAGAAAATATTAGTACACAAGAGACTTTTCATGTACTATGAGCAAATCCAAAGGTCAATGGGTCGTAGAGTTCGCCTGTATTTAGTAAAGAAGAAGCATGCTAAGGAATTTTCAAAATAGATTCAATGAGCATGCAAGTTCCACCTAACTTAAGTGAAAGAAATTTAGGTTGGTTACTACATCATTGTTAAATATTTAAATCTCTAATTGTACATAGCTTAATTTTGTTTCTTTAGATACTGAATTTACACGCAAATGGGGCCGAGGTGCCTTATCATATCAAATGACTTACTCGAGGTCCTTACCATATCAAATGACTGACTCGGGGTCCTAATTTGGACGTGATACATTGTGATGAATACATTATTAATGGCATCAAATTTCATAGTAAGACACATGAGAATAATAGAAAAATTCAAAATAGTGGAATCATTTTATCGGCATTGATAGAAGGTTTTTGTCTTACCAAAAAAAGACAGAAGTTTTTTCAAGTTCAAAAGATACACACCTTATAGGGATATGTTATGCATTATGAATTTTTGATGAAAATGATTGAATTGAAATATACAAATGATCTCAGAGTAATGTTATTTAAATGTTATTGGGCTGATCTCACAAAGGGAGTGGAGAAAGATGACCTCGGGTTTGTCCTTGTCAATTTTAACCATTTGCAGTATAGTGGCTGAGATCAGTTTGCCGACCCATTTGTATTACCGTACAAGTAAGCAACTGTTCTATATTACTATCCACATAGGCCTAAATGACAAGTTGTCATAAATAAAAAGATTTGAGATATTTTTGACATGGAAGGGAAAGATCATAATGAATCAGATCAGACAAATATGTAAAGTAGATTACAAGATAGACAAAATATAGAACATTCATATGGTAATGGTGATCCCGATGTGAGTTAGGTCAATCTAATATGGAAAGTACTATAATTGACACCAATCGAATTGATCAATACAATAAAGAGTTCAAATTAATGAAAATATCGATCTTTCCCTTAATTTTTTTCTCGAAAATCAAAGGAGTTGTAGCCATTGTCGCAGATAAGAGATGTAGACTCATTTAGATCAATCATGGAGGTTCGAGTCTCACCCCCCCCCACTTCTTCTCCTTCTCCTTCCCCAACCAAGCTACAGATAAGCTCGGAAAATCTCTCTTCTTTCTCTCCTATAAAGAAGCACCATAGAAGAAGTGAGAGACATAGGGCTTTCAGATCTAAAGAAGAGGGAGGATGAGCTCAAGAATTATAAGGAAGATGGGTGAAAGAGGAATCTCTTCACATATTTCTTCAAAAAACCATTTTACACAGGAATATCAAACCTATCTCACAAAATACCATTTTTATCTAGTAAATATCAAACCTTTTATGTTTTAACAAAAATCAGTTTTCATTAATGATTTTTATTAAATAAACAAAATTAAAAAGAAAAATGATAGCAAGAGGCCCTAAATTATGGGTTAAAAAATAAAAATAAATGTTCACAAGAACGCGGTTACCGACTTTATTCTCCTGGACCAAGGAGGCGATGCGGGGTCATCTTTGTATCCTAGAATATTTTAAAATAATGCTGAGAGACAACCAGCCCTAGTGGTTATTTTTTTTATTATTAATTTTTTTTTGTTTTTAAAATTCAATGCCATTTGTTTCTATCATTTCAGTATTGCCATTTGTTTTGTTTTCTTGAGAAACATGTGGCTCTCCTCGTGGCAATAAGAGGGCATATTAATATCCAATTGGGTCTACAAGAAAACAACCAATCCCCCCAGTGCATGTATAATATTTTATTTATAGTCCAGTTTAAAAGAAATTCCAACAGCTTTGAATACACTAATTCAAAGCTGTATCAAAGAAAACATTTAGAAAATTAAGGACCAAATGCTTCAGAAGTTTCATATACCAAGTGGTACTTCAGGTACACATGCAATTCCATAAAAATA
>NW_024868290.1:21030-84525 GCF_013358625.1 Macadamia integrifolia
AGAGAGAGAGAGAGAGAGAGAGAGAGAGAGAGTTTAAAAGCCCTAGCGGATGTCTTGGAATAGTAGAGACGCGTTTAGAAATGAGAAAGACCAGGTTTGAGTTAGTCAGTGATGACTCATGATTCATGAACGTGGATAAGGGTCTGTACTCTGTACGACACCTTTATATATTAATAATCAGAATCATGGAAGATTGGAAGTGGATGAACAGTGTCTAAAATAATCACAAGTAGAATATCTTATAACGATGTGGATTGATAGACTATAGAGACTAGACAAAGCCTTTAGCGAGATCCATTGCTTTTGACTCCTTCCATGTCCAAGCCCTAACTCAATTTCTCTCTGCCGTCCAACACGATTCATTGCACATTCTAATCCCATGTCTCAAGAGCCTCATGTCTCAACTTATGGGTACCTCCACCTCTTGCCCTTTTCTATGGGACCTCAGTTAGCTAATCCTACAATCAGATTTTATGGTCTAGAGAGAGGACCCCAGAGCGACGGTAAGGTTATTCTATTCTGACCTAGTGGTTGTGGGTTCAAATTTGAAAATAACTTCTTTGCAAAATGGGAGTAAGATTGGTTATTATCTTCATTCCCAAAACTCATAATGGTAGGAGTCTCTTTCATTGGGTATGCCATTTTCCTTTTTTGAAGATTTTAGGGCCTAATTCAATCAAGTGAGATGAATCTTGTTAGGTTACGTACATGTGCTAGTGTCTACCTGTGTCTATATCTCTCCTCCCTTTTATGAAATGATATATCCTCTTCTTATTGTGGGAGGAAAGACATAGGATGGTGCTAGCATACGCTATGTAACTGGACAAAGGACCCATCCCTTCAATCAAATATGTCTTCTTGTTGTATTTATGGACTGAGGCCAGATTGAACTGTTTTGCTCCTCAAAATACTATATATATATATATATATATATGTATATATATTCAATTTCAAGCTTTGGATCACTCCTTTAATAAGCTTTCTGGTCAAAACATTTTCCCTCGGGCTTCTTATTTTTTTGGTGTAATGATCTTAATAACTCTTTGTTTTGGAGGGGAGGGGAGAGGGGAGGGGAGGCGGACAAAATCTCTGCGAATATTCTAGTATCTAATTGCTGGAGTTTGGAGTACCTTAATGTCTCGTCAAACAATGGGGAGCTTGTGTCGTCAATATCTTTTTTCGCTTCATCGGGTTTTCTTTTGGAAAGAAGATAAAAAAATGAAGAATTATATGGTCATTTTACTTTGTAACATTAAATAAAATCAATAATAAAAAAAAAAAGATAAAAATGGTTAAGGGAGTAGAAAGTTGCAAGTTTTGAAAACAAAACATGGCATCCATGCAAAGTAATTAGAGAGTAACTTGTCTCCCTTGAGCGGGAGGGGATTCATACTTTGTGGCCACTGTGCCTAAACATAGTGACAACCTTGCCCTTGTGAAATACAAAGAACTCACCCCAGTTAATGTCCTTGCGGGCCCCCTAATTGATCTCCACATTGGTGCGGGGGCCATACAACTAGGTAGCGTTCATCTTCACTTGTATTTTAACCTCTTCTTCTTCTTCTTCGTCTTCTCTTTCTGCAAACCTGTCACACCCCACTTCCCTAAGCCTTGGCTGAGTAACCTAGACACCATTTGGTGGCTAGCTAATCCTCCAAGATCACAAATGTAATACTTTAACAACACACAACTTACAAGATAATCTAACAAAATCACATAGTTTAATAGAATCGTACTATAGTACTTAAAGGCTGAGAACTACTAATGTTACCATAATTAATTACAGACATCATTCTGAGATCACCCTCTAATAATTATAGCATCAAAAAGCAACTATATAATTACATAAAAAATAATTAAAAATAAATACAGGATGATGCCCATCATCACAACAGATGATCCAAGGCACAACCCTCACAGTCATAGTCCTAGTCATGCTCCAGGTACTTCTCTGCACACAACTTCTTGACTATGTTGACTGGGACCACACTCTGCTCCGATACCTGTACACCTGAATCACAACATAAAAAAGAAAAATAACGTGAGATGAGCTTTGTAAGCCCAATGAGGTGTGGGATAAGCACACACAACAATAATAATGCCATGAATTGCTCAATAATTCATTTAATGTAGTATGAGTCATTTTTAAATATCATCCCTAGACAATCACACTAAGTTCAATTGATTGGTTTGAGTGCTACACAAAGTAGTTGGTATCCTCTTCACCAGTAACTGTAGGTCCCTCAACGATACAAGCTAGTTGCAAGTATAAGCATATTGATCCCTACATTTATACTTTGGTACCCGGTAAGGCCCTATGAGTAATCCTCCTAGTTGTATGGGTCTGACCGTGCAATGCCTATGTACGACATTCACACATCGTACAATAGACTTGACATTTCAAAATGAACCTCAGACCTGCCCACTGGGATTAGTCAATACCTCATCCCCTATTGACAAGAGATTGTAGCACCCGTGATGTGATCTTAGCTATGCATGCTACTCATAAATGTAATCACACCAAATCAATACGCATGCACCCAGGGCACACAGTATCTGAATTTCCCCTTTGGCCTCATCGTGTCCCTCACCATCCATATCCACATTTCATCACATTCTTACATTTTTCACATACTCACACACACATGCTCCAATCACATGGCACATGCATAAATAGGAAATCAATGCAAAAACATGTATGACAATCATTAATGAGCATGCAGAGAATAAATTAAATCATAAACACTCCACAAATTAAATCAAGCATCCACTCACCAAAATTGTACTTGAATTTAGAAAAATTAGAGATCTCTCGTATATCCACGTATTTTCCCGTTTAAGGTTAGGTTATATCTAAAGCATGTGTAAAATTCATATTTTAATCCCTTAAAATCCCATGACAAACCCTACAAAAATCTCCAGGTAAACCCAAAATCATAAGCTAAACCTATTGTAACCGGGTGATAGAACCGATGGATGATCCTAATCGGTTGGTGCCAACTGAAGGATGAATCCAAAGGCCTACAAGCCTTAGAAAAATCAACCGGCCATTGAAACTAGTTGATGGATTTTGATCGACTGGTTGGCCCAGAATTGGGATTGATCTTTCATTTTTTTTTTTATCAATTGATATCATAGCAAATATGATTGGTTCATTAATCAATAATCAACAAGTGGGATCTACCGATAACTAATTTCTGCCGTTATACTTAGTTCTTTCCAAGCACTTTCTATCTATACCTAGGTTGGTTCCCTAGGGATTTGTGCACGGTCATATGGGGGAGTCTCACCATGCATACAAGGTCTGAACAATGGGGGTTTTGGTCATTTATCACTAGTCTTTAAGATGTCTGAAACCCTTCCAGTTATCTCTGCCACATCTGCGCTGGCAGGAAGGGCATCCAGATTCTCCAAATAGTAGACTGAGGTTGTCCACAAGTCACTGGTACTGACACTCTGGTGCATCAACTATTGAGTTTGAATTAGGCTAGATTTGGGTAAAAGTGTAACAATTCCATTGCTAGTCAGTGTAAGATTCTAGGCAAAGGAAGGGGTGGGTACAAGGGAGCGAGGAAAGGACGGTGGGGTAGGTTCTAGATGGGATGTGTTTGTACGGGAGGACGAACAAAGGGGATGGTGGGGTGGGGTTGGAGGAGGAAGAGAGGGTTGGGCCGGGGTGGGGTTGCCGAAAAGGGAAGGGGCAATGACAGGGAGGTTCGCAGAAAAAGAAGATGAAGAAGATGAAAAAGAGGAGAATAAAAAACAAGAGAGAAAGGAGCATGTCTGGGAGTGTAGTCCCTATGCCTGTGCCTCGGCCAACAAGGTTTGAGAACAAAAACGGGATCAATCAAGGCTTATATCAATCCAACTTGACTAAGAACGGATAAAAAGACCCTTACTTTTAACTAAAAATTCATTTTTGAACTATTTTACCCTTCATCCATATCAATCAAGAATCGAGATCAATTAAGGCCAATTCAATCCATCCAATCTTTACCGATCCAATTCAATCAAATTCCTCAAACCATGTTGGCTTATAACAATATGCATGTGTCAATTAAAAAGGGATAAAGAGAACACGATGATCATTTACATGCCCGTGTCAAGGTGCAGGACCATGATCGTCATAGAGAACTCTCCCCCAACATAAAATTAAAATTAATGGTTCCCACTTCGGTACGGGTTAAAAAATAAAAATGAGGGGTTTCTGATGTTTTTATTTTTTATTTCTTTATTTATTTATTTTTGGTAGAAAAGGTTTCCGATAGTTACCAGTAATTATTGTCCTGGACCAAGGAGGTGATCTGGACACATATCTCTATCCCTGGAAATTTCTAAAATAATGGTAGAGAGACAGGCAGTGCAGGTGGTTCTGCCATCTGTTTCAATCATATCAGTATTGTTGCCATTTTGTCTTCTTTTCTTGAGGAACATGTGGCTCTCGTGGCAATCATAAGGCATATTAATATCCAAGTGGGTCCGCAAGGAAACAACCAATTCCCCCAATGCATGCATGTTTTATTAATATTGCAAGTTGAGAAATTCCAATAGCTTTCAATATACAAATCGAAAGCTAGCTAAGAAGTTTCAATTACCAAGTGGTACTTCAGGTACACATGCAATCCCAATACAAAATATATGAGAGAGAGAGAGAGAGAGAGAGTATAAATACCGGAGTGGGTGTTACAGAATAGTAGAAATGCGTTTAGAAAAGAGAAAGACCATGTCTGAGTTGGTCAATCACGACTCATGAACGTGGATAAATGTCTGTACTGAGGTGTACATGCCCGAGTTGGGTTGGGTTTTTGAAAACTCTAACCTAACCTGCATCCCCTTAATTGCATCAGGCCCGGTTAAGGCATAAAAAAGTTAATCTTAATTCGTCTTCAGGACGGGTTGAGTTGGATTAGGTTCTTACATCTATGTGAGATGAGAGTAACAAAATTTACTTTAATTCAATATATAATATGATGGATAGATTATATAACTAAGGTTAAAGTCAAGGTTCGGTTGGCTGGATTAAGTTAGACCTATGTCGCAACCCAAGTTTAGGTCAAGCTTAACTTGTCTTTAGGATTAAAAATCTTAGTCTATACCTTATTTGAGCATAGGACTAAAAGGGTGAGTTCAGATTATCAAGACCATGTAGACAACCCTAGTCTGTAGTCGTTATGATTTTTATAAACTAATAATGGGAATCATGAAAAATTGGAAGTGGATGGATTTTTTTTTTTTTTTCTCTCTCTCTCCCTTTAGGAGCATTGTCTAAAATAATCACAAGTAGGATATCTCATTAGGGTGTGGACTGATGGAGAACAGACACTAGAGAGAGACATTGATGAGATCCATTTGCTCCTAATTCCCTCCAAGCCCAAGCCCCAACTCATAATTTTCTCTATTCCCATAGGGCCATACATGTCCAACATGATTCGTTGCACATACTAATCCTATGTCCAATAGCCTATAACCTAAGATGCCCCATGTCTCAACTTTTCGGTCCCTCCGCGTCTTGTCATTTTCTTTGGGCCTCGTCCATATATAGTTGAATGCATGTAGCTAAATCTAGAATTAGATTAATTTCTCTTTCTTCTTCTCTGTTTTGATCCTGTCTTAACACATAATTATGGTATTCCTAATTCCTTATGTTACAAGTATCTTTAATCAAATTGGGAATGAAAATGGCCAGCCAGTTCGTTGGTCACTTCAACCCTATGAAATGTGGAAATCTTTGATCGCCACACTGGTGTAGTGGTTATACTATCTTTTGCGAATCTCTCCTTAATAGTTATTTATATGGATACTTAACTTCTAATTTTATTTCCATTACTAAATCTTAGTAGTGTAGTCTCATATGAATCTCTCCACACTGGTGTAGTGGATATGCTATCTTTTGTTGATATTGATACCATATGTAGAACCCAACGATTAACATAACAATATATTTAAGGGTGTCAACCGATATGATATTTGATATTGTACATCAGACCAAGAGGCAAGAGTAGATACTGAAATTGTACCGTATCAAGAAAATTCCTATATTTCAATACTAATAACTTACCGGTTCGATACAGATTTACTGTAGTTTTTATTTAGTATAAATATAAATATAGTTTCTTATCTAGTAAAAATACAGTTTTGATACGGTTTCCATGCAATACTTTCCCCCCTTTTTTTTGCCTTTTTGTAGCGCCGAGTTGAGCTGAATAGGTCAAGCTGATATGAGTCGCTTTACGACCAATGTGATTTTGCTACTTGTGAGGTTAGCTAATCGACGTGGGGTTTCTACGAAATGCTTGTGCCATAAGTTGGATCTATCATCGCAGGGTGTTGAACTATCTCATAGTAACCAGAGGTTGCGGATTTTCCCCCAAAAAAACCAAAGGTTGCGGATCTAGGTGCTCAGTACAATCATTAGGTCATTGGGTTCCATGGCTCTACTCTTCTCCCTAAGGTTCTTCCTTTCATTCCTCGATCTGGGCAAGATCTGGAAGAACTTGATTTGAGACCATGTTTGCTTGTACTCATGATTTGTGCAGTTCTTTTGCTCTCGGATGGCATGGTGGGTCTTCCTCAAAACTGCTCTTTCTTTACCACGGACAACACTAATCTATTTCTGCCAAAATTTTGAGATGCATGGAATTGGATGTGCGTCAGACACTGTGTTGTATCATAGAGGAGCCAAATCCCCATACTACTTAAGATCGTTTATACTGACATGTGGAAAGAACAAGAGTGTGACCCCATTCGTACTTTGTCACACTCGTTTCTTATTTTATGGGGTTGATGAAGCCCTAATCTGAAAAGAAAACATGAAATGACCAGCTTACCATTGTCAAGGGTTGCCTTTAGGCAGTGGAGAGTCTCAACCCTGAGGAAATGGTGGTGGCTCGGGCCTGGCCTTGGCTTCTAAGTTGGCCTCCAACATACCATGTGTCCTTTTCAGATTTTAGGAATGTGTTAGCATACACTGCACAGTTAGACAAAGAAATCAATCACTTCAATCAAATACCTTTTATTGCATTCATGGACTTTAAGTTTATTGGTATCAAAATATTGATACTTATTTATTTATTTTTTTCTTAACCATTTATCCTTCCTTATTTTTATATCACCAATTGGGTATGGATCGAGTATAGTTATAGATGGGCAGATACAACCTATTCAATAAGGATACTTGAAATCATGCTTGTAATGATATACATCCTGTGCATATCCATATATATCTACTAAACTTTATTTGACAAGCCTTATTTGAATTGAAACTTAGGGCTTGCTTTATTTTGTTTTTAGAAACATATTTTTTCGTTTTTCTATTCTTAAAAATAAAAAAAAAACTCCGAAAATTGTTTGATTTTTCTATTTTGTTTCACTTGTTTTTTTAAATAGAAATAGAAATTTATGTCTATTTCTGTGTCTAGAAACAAGAATGGATAAACAAATCAAACTAATTTTTTTGTTTCTCAAAACAAGTGGGAGGAACAAAAATTGTAAAAAGATCGATACTTCACTCGACCTACCCCAACCCCATCCCATTGTTGAAACTTCTCATTGTCTAGAAGCAGTGACTCCAACTTAGTTGTGTGAAGCTCACTGTTCCATACTGCCTTCATCCTTCTGAAACTGATCTCCACGAAGCATACTTATAGCTCTAACATCGTGCCTTCACTTGTGAGTTGTATACCTACAACGGTGTACCTTCACTCGTGTCTTGAACCCGACTACATTGTTGAAAACGTTTCAAGAAACAAAAAAATCAAACACCTATCTACAATCTTAAAAGTCATTTTTAGCATAGAAACAAAAAAAAAAAAAAAAACCACTTCTATGATTTTTTGACACAAAAACAACATAAACAAAATCAAAGGCCTTAACATTTGAATAAGGTTAAGAGGTATTCAATGAGTCTCATGATACATACAGGCGTGTTTCTATCAAAAAAAAAAATACAAATAGGCGTGCATGAGTCCAATATGAGAACCTGTTCAAGGTAGGACTTAAATGCATGGCTATGTACAATTAACCAAAATTTTAATATGTTACCAAAAGGGTCCACTTGGACAACTTGTTCCACTAATCTCTCACGTAATTTCCTTCAAACCTGATGACCAACTATCAAAAATTACAGAAAAGCCCAATTTCCGTTAATTGTAGCTCAATTAAAAGCAAAATCAAACCAACAATAGGCCCGAGAGTCAAGAGTAGACTTCCCCAACGGGCGTAGAACCTAACACATTGTTAGCCGCGTTCCCACAAAAGAACAGTGGTTTCTGGTTTCTGGTTTCTGGTTTCTGGTTTCTGGTTTTTGGTTTGATAGGGATTAGGGAATAACTGGAAAAGCGGTTTTAGGAATGGATTCATTGCACTTGGGCTGAGGAGGATTGGCTTTAATGTATCTGAAGACCGACCTCTTAAAAATAAAAGGTGCAGAGAAAGGCAGAGGCTTGTAACAGACCTCACAATTTCCTCCTCTTCTCCTTTTTTTTTGCCCTCCCAGTTAGGGTTTCTACTGCTGCAGATGATCTCGGGAGTTCGATTTTTGTCATGCATTCGGTTGTTCTTGGAATGCATCTGGTTTTTTGCGTCTTGATCTTGGTTGATTTGTTCTTTTTTCCTCTCGGTCGAGGGTTTTCCTGTGAGAATCAGGGCGAATTCGGCTTCCTATTCCGATGCCTACTCTCGTCAATTACAGTGGTAAGTTTTGAATCCCCTCTGCGTTTGTTGATTTTGTGTTTTTGAAAAGGAATAGTTTAGGGTTAGGGAATACTTATATGATTGCTTTTTATTTTTGAGGGATGAGGTTCTCTTGAGTTCGATTGTGTTAGATTTGAAGGATTTAAGTTTTTCTCTCAAATGAGAGGCCATTAAATTAGGTTTTTTTTTTTCCCCTTTCTTGAGTGAGTTTCATTGTGTTAGATTTGAAGGTTTTAAGTTTTTCTTTCTTGAGTGAGGGTTTGTAGTTATGAATTTATTCTTGCAGTACCAGAAGTAGGTTGATTCATGGGTATTGTGTTATATGTAGTCTGATTATGTTCTAGTAGATTTTGGTGATTTTGTGAAGTTCGTGTTTTTCTTTAGAGATCCAGTAAAAGCTTGAGGTCTTTGCTGATTTCGTACTGTTTTTCTTACCCTTACTAGGAGGGGATTTTTTTTTTTTGGTTGTTGTTGTTTAAGCGTTTGTCAAGAGCTCATATCGTATAGGGTTAAATTCCCTCGATATATTTTCAGGAACCGTCGCTTTTTGATTTGGAAATTTGAGTTGAATTTGTTGTCAATGTTCTTGTAAAGAATTTCTAAGTCTTTTGTTATAATTTCAATTATTTGTGACCCTTGGCTCAATTCTTTTCTGGTTTGGGTGTTTCAGGAGATGATGATTTCTATCCTGGCTCGCGATATGCGAATCCAACGGATTCAAGCCTCTTGCTCTCTCTTGGCCCTCATGTGGATGTGTTCTGTCTTCCTCGCAAGAGATCTCGCATCAGTGCACCTTTTGTCTTCAGAGGAGATGAGCTTGAACAGAAGAAGCGACTTTCTATTGATGTTCTTCCCGATGAGTGCCTCTTTGAGATCTTCAGAAGACTACCTGGAGGCCAGGAGAGGAGTTCCTGTGCTTGTGTCTCAAAGCGCTGGCTCATGCTTCTGAGCAGTATTCGTAGCACTGATATATGTGGCAGCAGAAACATAGACTCCTTGAAGCCTGGTGAGGGATTGGTTTCAAGTGAGGCAGATGAGTCTTCAAATCTTGACAAGGAAAGTACTCTTCCAATTGCCAGTGAAAATGAGGAGCAGGATCTTGAGAGTGATGGACATCTTAACAGGTGCTTGGAAGGGAAGAAGGCAACTGATATCAGACTCGCTGCCATTGCTGTTGGAACTAGCAGTCGTGGGGGTCTGGGTAAGCTATTGGTCCGTGGAAGCAACACTACTCGCGGGGTTACAGATTTCGGTCTTTCAGCAATTGCACGTGGTTGCCCCTCCCTCAAGGTTCTCTCTCTTTGGAATGTGTCTTCTATCAGTGATGAGGGTCTATCTGAGATTGCGAATGGATGCCATAGGTTGGAAAAGTTGGACCTCTGCCGGTGTTCTCAAATATCTGACAAAGGCTTGATTGCAATAGCGAAGAACTGTCCAAATTTGACTGCTCTTGCAATTGACTCTTGCCCAAATATTGGGAATGAGGGTCTGCAAGCAATTGGCAAACGCTGCCCCAATCTTCAGTCAATTTCAGTCAAGGACTGCCCTCGTGTTGGGGATCAAGGAGTTGCTAGTCTTTTATCTTCCACCTCTTATGTCATGACAAAGGTGAAGCTTCAGGGTGTGAGCTTAACTGATGTCTCTCTTGCTGTTTTAGGTCACTATGGTTTGGCTGTTACAGATATAGTCCTTACAGATCTTGAGAACGTTAGTGAGAGGGGCTTTTGGGTAATGGGTAATGCTCATGGTCTGCAGAAGCTCAAGTCCATTACAATTACTTCTTGCCAGGGGGCTACAGATCTTGGTCTTGAAGCCCTTGGAAAGGGATGCCCTAACTTGAAGCAGTTGTGCCTTCGCAATTGTTCATTCCTATCTGACAATGGACTGGTAGCTTTTGCCAAAACAGCGGTTTCCCTCGAGTGCCTGCAATTGGAGGGGTGCGACAAGGTCACTACGCTTGGGGTTCTTGGTGCTCTTTCAAACTGTGGAGGAAAGTTGAAGGTTCTCAGTTTAGTTAAATGCATGGGCATCAAGGATATGATTTTGGCATTGCCGGTGCTCTCTCCTTGCAAATCTCTGCTGTCCTTGTCCATTCGTAATTGCCCGGGTTTTGGTAGCTCAAGCTTGGCAATGGTGGGTAAGTTGTGCCCACAGCTGCAACAAATAGATCTGGGTGGGCTCTGTGGAATAACAGATGCAGGGATTCTTCCACTTCTTGAGAGCTGTGAGGCAAGTCTTGTCAAAGTTAACGTCAGTGGTTGCATAAATTTGACAGATTCAGTGGTTAAAGTCATTGCCAGGCATCATGGTGAGACTCTTCAAGTGCTAAGTCTTGATGGCTGTAGAAAGATCACTGATGCGAGCTTAGTGGCAATTGCAGAGAGCTGCCCACTACTTTATGATCTTGATGTCTCCAAGTCCGCGATCACTGATTTTGGCATTGCTGCTCTGTCTTCCACAAAGCTGCTTGACTTGCAAATCTTGTGTGTTTCAGGTTGTTCTAATGTGACAGACAAGAGCCTTCCCTTCCTGGGAAAACTGGGTCAGACTCTAGCTGGGTTAAACCTGCAACAATGCAAATCAATCAGCAGCAGGGCAGTCGAGCTACTTGTGGAGCATCTGTGGAGATGCGACATCCTTTCCTAAAAATGGAGAGGAATGGAACATCCTCTGCAGAAAAGAAGGCAGAGGTGAAGGATGGAGGTTGGGTGAACCAAGAGTTTGCAAGACATCCAGCACCACCTAGCGTGTATGGTAGCAGTGATCAGCAGCAGCAGCAGTTGTAGTATAGGTTTTTTTGGGCCCATATGCAGTGGGGTCTTCTGGTTTTCTCACACTGGTGACTTGGTTGTTTTCCAGGACTTTGGCCAATCATTCTTTTTTGCAGGTATTCCGTTCATGAGGAACCTGTTTCAGGTGTTTTGGGCTACCACTGGTGGGGATGCCTTCTGGCCATAGTTCCCTGTGAATACAGTTACCAGGTCCCAGTTTTAGGTTTCACTTGTAGTTTCTGTCATTGTCTTTGATAGGATAATGGTTTTTAGCATAGCCTCGTAGTATTCATACTGGATTGCGGGTGCTAGGCTTCCTCTGCTCAAGTCAAGTCATACACGTATGTTTTCGGGTCTCTGTCCATGTTGGTTTTACCGAGTCTTCTACGTGTTTGAACTTTTCAGTCCTCTTGATGTTGGGGGTTGTGTGTTTTTCCTTCAGGGTTGTTGGGTACATCGTTGTGTTGTTGTAGTTGCTTTTGGCAGTTCTAAGTTTGGTGCCTGAGTTCATGGGTTTTGGCAGTGGCAGCCTCTTCTGGTCTGCCATGACGGCCTTGAGTCGTTTTTTTTTTTTTTATATACCAAGCCCTAGTTTTCCAGGCTTATGATGTGAACTGTACTCTGCAACTTTTTTATTTATGTTAATGGAATAAATATGCTGTGTGTTAAATATTTTGGTTGTGTATGATTTTTATTTCTGTTTGCTTTGTTTCCATTGTTTCCAGTAAATCTAATTTAAGGACCAGATTCTAATTGATATTCTTGGCAATAGCAAACAATTTGCCCTGATTTGGGATTTATGAAATCAAACCCGAAATTTTCTGGATCGTCTTTGGAGCTCATTGCAGAGTTGATTTGCCAATGGATGCTACCCTGGCTTACAAGAAAGTGCTAGGTTTTGGTCCTAAACCGAGCATTAATGATCTTGTGTCAAGCTGCTTTGCATGTTTTGTAAGTGGGTGAAGCATCCCCAGAAAATTTTCAATGATGTCAAATACAAATCTCCAAGTGAGAAAACTTGCAGCATTGAGGAGTTGGGTGAGATTGGCGATTCATGGAGGTTTTGAAACTGTTCGATGAAATGCTTGAGCGGAATTATTCTATAGATGCTACTGCCTACGACACTTTGTTTGAGTGCTTTTGCGGAGATTGAAATACAGAAGAGGCGTATAAGCTCCCACTATTAAAAGAAGAGTATAATAATAAAATTTTTAATTCATTATTAGAATTTACGTCCACTTCACTAAAATTTATTAAGGTTAAGAAATTGTTTGGATAAAAAATTAGAAAATATAAGACAATTGTTTAAAATCAAAACCATTTATAAATGGTTTCAATTCAAATATTGGCTGCGTTTGGTAGTCATTTAATTCCAGAAACGACATTTCGTGTCAAAAATAAAATTTTCAGTTTCTGTACCAAAATGCGGTTTAAAAAAAAATGGTGTTTGGTGAATCTGTTTCAAGAATGATTACCCTAGTTTTTCACATTTTTTTTAATATATTTGGGATAAAATAGAAATGACGGAATAAGGTTTTATCGATTCATCATTTCACTTTTCTAGCAGGTTTTTTTCCCCTTTTTTTGTGAAAAAAAAACACTTAGTTGACATCAAACGCTTTATTCTATATTTTTTATTCCCATAGAACGGAAAAACATCAGAAACATTTTTTTGAACGACTACCAAATGCAGCCGAGACCTTTGGTTGAATGGTTTGGATTTAGTTTTATCCTAAAAATCTGGTACCAAATCAAATCATTTACACCAGAACTGAATCGTTTGACACCCAACACTGATGCCTGATTTTATCAGAGATTTAAAGATAAAATTCTTTTGATTTTGCCATAAAAGATGGCAAAAAGAGAAAACAAGTAGAGTTCCAAACCAAAAGATGGTAAACCAACCCCTTTTTTACCGAAACTGTTTGCTTGCTAAAAAAAAAAAAATATTGTAGAAAGAGATAGAATTGTACATCATTATGATTTTTGTTTTAATATATATATATATATATTTTTTTTAACATCCAAATATAACTGATCATCAAAGGTAACCTGCTAGTCTTTGTCACAAGCTGGATCATCTATATACGCTACCTTAAATTAGTATCATACAGTCACTCTCAAAGAAAGTGCATACTCAATAAAGAAAAAGGGCACAGAGATATCAGATTATCAAATCAAATCAATCATCCACCAAATGCAAAAAAGCAATTTCGAACCACTCACCCAATCAATCCAATAAAAAAACATAAATTCCAATCAAAAGATTTAGACTTCCCTCCAAAAAATTGACCAATAGATTCTATTTAGTTGCTACAAATCCACAATCACAAAATCCATTTTAATGAAAAATATGTTCCATTACAGCGTAAGGTAACCGCAAAAGATAATCTGATCCCAAGGCCCAAGTATCCTTGCTGTTAAGATGATGTTTTACTTGTATTACAGTTGGGAAATCAATCACGAGCAGCTGTTTTAGGTTCTGATCTTGCACGTTTTTATCCCGATATGGATCATATGTGATTGAATCTGGATATTTTTTAGTTGAAAATAGATATTGATGTAAATTGAATTTGAATTTTCGATTAATTGTGTAATCCTGACCTAAGTCCCCCCCCCCCAACCACTAGATATGATTTGTTTCAAACCAAATCAGTTGCCTTGACTCTTTCACATTTTCTAGAAAATATTGAAACTTAAAAAACCCTTGAAATAATTAATTAGTTAATTTTATTTTTATTATATTTGATTGTCTATTCAAATCGGATATTTATTTTTCAGATAATCTAAGTCCAAATCCGACTGAATTTGGACTAACAGAATTATACAATTATTGATTTATGTCTCTCTCTACAAATATTTTTATTGACATCCAAACTTAGTAAGGGATATCGTTTCATGATAGTAGGATTAAAATCCACTATCCGATGGACCGTGAAAAAGAAATTAGTTAGACTGATAATCCAAATGGCGTATTTTTGTCTAAAGAATTTGGACAGTAGGGCTGTTAGAGTATTAGGTTAAAGGATTGAACACTTCCATGATGCACTTTTAATAGATATGTTACTCAATTTGGCAAACCAATCCCATGTATCTATAATTGATTTTTTTACTCCATCTCTTTCCTTTTTTTTTTTTTGGCCACTGTGAATCCAGCTCGTACACTAATATATAATTGGGGAGACATTATTATTATTATTATTATTATTATTATTATTATTATTATTATTGGGTAAATAGAGATATCAACCGTTGATGCGCTAAAATTCATAATGCGAACCGCAACAATAATGATTTTTCAGGTCAAGGGATCGAGTGTATTCTATCGATGAGAATTTCGTTCCAAATAATGAATCCAAAGGATAGTAAAAAGACAACCTTCACCACTCCATGGGGAACCTATTGTTACAAAGTGATGCCTTTTAGACTAAAGAATACTATGGCAACTTATTAGAGAACAACTACAGCCATATTACATGACATGATGAACAAAGATGTAGAAGTCTATGTGGATGACATGATAGTAAAGTCAAGAGATTGGCCAAGGCATATTCCCGCACTAAGACGATTCTTGGAAAGGATCAAGAAGTATCAGCTAAAGTTGAATCCTCAGAAGTGTGCATTCGGGGCAACGACAGGAAAATTGTTGGGATTCTTGGTGAGTGAAAGGGGCATCGAAGTCGATCCTATTAAGATCAAAGCAATCCAAGAAACAACCACACCTAGCACTAAGAAGCAGATACGAGGATTTCCAGGTCACATCCAGTATATCAGTAGGTTCATAGCATAGCTGACTACGATCTGCGAACCAATTTTCAAGCTGCTGAAGAAGGATTTGCTCACAGAATGGAATGACCAATGCCAACAAGCTTTTGATAAAATCAAATGATACCTCACGAACCCACTAGTATTGAAACCACCGATGGAAGGAAAACCACTTCTATTGTACTTATCAGTGGAAGAATATTCCATGAGCTCATTGCTAGCACAAAAGGAGATAAAGAATGGGTTAGAGCATGCCATATACTACCTCAGCGAGAAGTTCTTGGAGTATGAAAATTCTTACATGATTCGATTCAATGTATACATTTTATATATATATATATATATATATTCACATTTGTGCCCTGAAATCTCTATTCTTAAGTACACGTAGTGCAATAACCATATGAACGAGATGTCCAATCTCATCGCTAATATCATTACCAGTTTTAGATTACGCTACTAATGATGATATCGTGCAAATTAATTAAAACTCATAAAATGAATTTGGTGGTCACATTTCCAGCAAGTACCCTGTGAGAGATGGTATCCCACATGGTGACAGGATTAAAGAGACACAAGCTTTCTCCAAACTATTTGTCCTGCACAACGAGAACAAAACCAATGCTTTCAAAGTGCTCCAAGATTGAATAATAGAATAATTCAACTACTTTTTGGGATAGTGGTTTGCCCTTGTTTTTTTCTTTCGAGAAATAATGGTTTACCTCGACTATTTATCCAATGGGATTTGGCTCTTTAATCAGAGGAGATCTCAAAGGGTTACACCATGCAAGGCGTTTAGATCTCATAGCCACCATTGTCTGGACTTATAAATGCAAAGAGAAAGTAAAGATGTTGAAGCTGGGTAAAGAAAGTAGGTTGTGGAAGGTTTTCCCTTCTAGTTGGATATTAGAAAACTTTATAAATCAATCTAAATGTTTAAATGTAGAAAACAAAGACAGAAGTGTGGTTTCAGTTGCTCATTAGTTAGCTAAGAGAGTTAGAACTGATAAAATTCTGGGTTTTGTGAACGATAACCTTTCATTTTCACTGCTTGAATAAATTTTATTTTTAAATAAAAAAATGCTTCTAAATTTTTTTTAAAAGATATATAGGGGAAAGGATAGACTGATCCACTATTTGCGTGATGCGGAAAGGATTAATATAATCAAATTGGCTCTGGTAGGTGGTGTGCCCCGTGAATATTAGTTGAGACAACCAAGAAAGATTACGTTACAGATTTAATAACCAAGAGTAATTTCGTATGAGGATTTTTGAGTTTTCTTGCTCTGAATAATTTGTTGATGGCCATGTTGTAAGTGGACTCTAAGGGCAAGTAGCTTTTCATTCATAATTGTTTTAATCTCTATTAATGGTAATGCCGGAGTTGAAATTCAAATCATGTAATTTTTTGTTTTGTCTAAGTATGCCCAAGACGTTAATCTTGTACATCAATATAATGCAATATATATGTTTATTGACTTTTAAAAAAAATTAAAATAAAAAATAAAGGTCCCATATCAACCATATTAAAGCATTATATAGTATTTTTCTTTGCTAACAGGCATTGTATAGAGCTTGAGGGTGCACTAAAGGAGGCATTAGCTCCCAGATATTTTACCTGTCACCTATTCAATCCGCTCAATTTTACATTTATGCGCTTGGCTGGTGTCCATCCGATTTCGTGTACTTCCTCAAACTCTCTACTTCCCCCCCCCCCCCACCACCCCCTTTTTCTGACTAGGCAAATGGCAAATTACAAGGTACCAAAATGTATATATGGATTTTGTACTCTAAATCTAGTATAATCGTTGATCCTCTTTGTTCTTAATTATTTCATTCTGGACCAATGATAGAGTGTAGGAAAAACCCATAAATCTCATCTTTCTTTTTCACTTTTTTTTTTTTTGGTGTGGTTGGGGTGTTAGGTTTCTCTGGTCAAACAACATAGGAAGCACACCAATGAAGAGCGACAAAACAGTTTCATACATAGGGGGCAAAGTTGTCATTACATGACAGAGAGAGCTTATTGTACCATTCCCATTCTACTCAAAGTAAGGTGTGTCAATTGGTCAGGGTTAGTCAATTTCAATCAAGCCTAATCAGTCTCCACCAAATTAAGGCCCTATACTATTCATGTTCGTTTAAGCAATCAGACTTCACAGGCTAGAGCATGAACAAGTTTCTATATCAGCCAATACTCGAGTTCGAGGTTATCAGTCTAACTGGGCTTTAATATGCTAATTGAGTAATTGAACTATAAAATTATTAAATGGATTGTAAATGATCTATAATCAAACTAAAATGGCTTAAACTTTCATAAAATTAGGGATATAAATAGATTGGATATGGATCAAATTTGGATCATATGTGATTCAATCCAACTATTGACTGAATACGAATACCTCTGAACAAATACAAATGCAAATCAAATTCGGATTATCAATCAATCTCAATTATTAATTTGTCGATTCTTTAACCCCCCCCCCCAACACATTTAGTTAATCAACCAAGCTAATCTCAAACTTCAACCGATCAATTCACATCGAATCTATCAATGTGGTCTAACTTTTTACACCCCTAGCTCAAAGAAACCTTTTTTCTTTTTTCCATGGAAATCTACAAAGTATACAGACGTGACCTGGTGGTAGCACTTTATTCTAGGGGTGTAAAAAAATCCCGACCAACCCGAATTAGCCCTAACTCGTCCTGAGCCCGAATAGGGCTTCGACTGAGATTTCAACCCATAGGGTGGATTAGGATTGAGATTTTTAGGCCCGAGATAAGGTTGGGTTGGGTTGGGTTGAACCTGACCCAACCCAACCCAACCAATTGTATTAAGTATATAATCATATAAATATGCTAATAATTATTAATTGGTACTTATAGCAAAAGGTCTTTCGTTTTCTACAATCTACACATACGAAAACTTTGGTCTTTTGCCTCTTGCAATGCATTAAGATCAAACAACTAAGTAATCGATAGTATTAGGTTGAACTAAATTGGGTTAAACTTGACCTAATCAAGGTCTATCAGGGCTGAGTTGAATTAGGTTAAACCTGATAGGATTAGGCCCGGACTGAGATATTCCAACCCAAGTACCCAACCTAAGACTGAGCTGAACTTAGGTTAAATGAAGAGAAATCCAGGTTGGGCTGGATTTTACACCCCTATTTATTCTATTTTGTTGATTTTCACTGAGAAAATTTAGATTCCTAAAACAGTACTAGTGGGTCCAGTTCTACAATATTTCGTTTGGGAATCTATGTCTCAGTCACTCAGAGAGGTCTCTGACAAAAGCTGCCTTGAACTGGAAATTTCCATTTCATCGTTTGAAACCCAAAAATGCAACCAGCCGAGCCCAGTCTGTTGATGTAAAAGACAAGAGTAACAATAGATTTTAGACACTTGTCAATCTCCAAAAGATCAGGATCTTGTCTAATTGTGATTTGTGATCCACTGAACACCCACTACTAGATGTGGGAATGTATGTCTGACCATAGATCATTAATTGGGAATATGGGAGCATTCAAAGAACGGAGACGCGGTTACCAAGAGGAAGCAACCCTTTCTTCGCTTCAGTGATGAGAGATAAAAAGTAGTGTCAAAGTCCAAACTAGAAAGTAGAAGAGTTTGACTGAAAAGTACAACTGTTACGGCTGTCCCCACTCCCCACCAGGAACGCACGGCATTTATGACAATTGGAAGAGTCGGCAATACTTGTTTGTACATTTGGTGCTTTCTCAACAGATCACCAACTCTGCCTCCTCCCCCCAAAAGCAAAAACCATCCTAACTACCAAAAAAAAAAAAGCAGATAATTGAATTGATTGAATTGTTGCTGTATTATTATTATTATTATTATTATTATTATTATTATTATTATTATTATTATATATATATTTTTTTTAAGTTTAGATGAAGTAATGATATGCATAATTTGTCTTATTATTAATACAGTCTCGAATACAAATGATTGGAATAGAATTCACATAGTTGACCTCATATTTAAGTGACTTTTTTCTTTTATATTTTCTTTTATTAAAATTTAAATCTTTTTTTTCTTTTGTTATATTTGTTTAGATTCATATAACCAACTCTATTTAATTGGAATAAGACTGAGTAATATATATATATATATATATATAATAACATCTTGTGTGCACCTTTTTATTCTTCCGAACACTAGTAGTAGAGAACTTACTTGAGGAATTGAGAGTCCAATGAAGCATATCTTCGTTTTTAGGATTAATGTGAGCTCTCATAGAGAGAATCTAATACATGGTGTTTTCACGAATAAGATCATGAATAATCCAAAAAGGAGGGAGATTGCAGAGCTTCTCTATCAAAGTATTTTACCAAAATTATGCAATTTTTGGCAACGATATTGTGAAGGCCTATGAGGAATATCTTGATGAACTCGGAGTCACAATATCACGACAAAAGTCACTTTCTTTACCACCATTAATGTCCTTTTATGCACTCGTAATAGCAAGAAAAAGACATATATCACCACTTGACCGAACGTGAAACACATTAGTATGTGCAAGTGATTTTTGATTAAAAAAAAAAAAATGGATGCCTAATCACTGGGTTGTAACCATGAACAAGATAATTATAGTGATGTTTTCCCTCTCATAGTGGAGAAAAATTTTCTTGCAATTTCATTTCTGATTAGATTCAAAAAAACACTAAATCTCTGCTCTATTGGACAAAATTTCCAAAATATCTCTCCCCTCTTATCATACTATAATCATTAACCCCCCCCCTCTTTTCTCCTCCGATGGCAAACTTCTTCCCTTTTTTAGCTAATGACGGGTATCCATGCCTTTGACCTAACTAGTCCCACGGGTCCATACTGATCCATCTTATATATACAAAGCAATAAAATGATGAGGATTTCTACTGGGTCTAATCGAATTATTCCACGGTTGAACCAGTTGATCCAAATCCATGGGTCAAACAGACGGCCCTCCCCTCTCTGGCTTTTCACTTCATTGTGATAAACTCTCTAATGTTTGTATCATGTTTGTGTGAATTTCCTATATTTACGTGGAGGGTGGTAAATTTGGATTAAGGTCAAATGGAGACTTCAGTCATTCCACAAAGAACTTAAAGTCAGTGGTGCTGCAGTTCCCCAAGAGGACCCTGAAGATAAAATTTATCCATAATTTGTTGGTGAAAAAGATATGTCATAAGAGGAGTGTGCCTCTTACCCTACCTGCAGTCTTAAAACCTTTGTCCCTGTGTCCCCATTGCATTCTCATCTTGATCTACACCCAATCCTTTTATTATAGTTTCTTTGTGCTTCTCCTCTAATTAGAACCCTCAAAAGAAAGAGTGATGGCTTCACCAACAAAATACCCTAATGTTCTTAGAGTTGCAGTGATATTTCTCATCTTTTTTCTCACCCTTCCACCCTATGAACCAGGTAAAACAACACACCCCAAATCAGTTGACAAATATTTAGATTCTGTAAAGTGCAATTAAGCCACCTCTCTCTCTCTCTCTCTCTCTCTCTCTCTCTCTCTCTCTCTCTCTCTCTCTCTCTCTCTCTCTCTCAAATCCAAGTTGGTTTTTGGATCTCTTTCTTTCTTTTTTAATATTAACTTTTTTGGAGGTTGGTAATACTGAGAAAGAAGGAATATATCCTCTCCAAGTATTGGTTCAGTTCTATTATTATCTCATTGTTGTGGTTTTATTTATTTATTGTTTCTGTGGTTTTGGCATAGTTGGTTTGAGCTTCTCAGATTATGATGAGAAGGTGAAGGAAAGGAAGCAAGTATTGGGTTCAAAACCTCCTGGATGTGTAGGAAAGTGCTTCAGTTGTAAACCTTGCATGGCAGCTCTGGTTATTCCTCCTCACCAAAGGCAGGGTGAGAGAGTAATTCCATCCCATGAAGAAGATGACAGGTACTACCTCCTGTCTTGGAAGTGCACATGTGGTGATAAGTTCTTTCAGCCTTGAGCCTTCTTTTGCCTATGACCCATTAATATTTGACTGTAGTGGTCTTCTACATGGTAATTATTGTAGTAAATGGCACATAGTCAAACTCTTTTTTTAAGATAGACAACTTTTTTTTTTATCATTCATTCAATTCAAAGGAGATCTTCTCTCTCTCTCTCTCTCTCTCTGTCTCTCTCTCTGTCTCTCTCTCTTTTATTTAGATAGACAACTTTTTATCATTGATTCAAAGGAGGGCCTCTCTCTCTCTAAAAGAAGAAATGAATACAAGTTGGCGAGAAGCCATGATGAAAGCCTACTTTTCTTTCCTTAGTGGGTGAACTTAACTATTGAATCGTTGAATTCATGGCTGGAAGTAAGTCAGAGTCAAAAGAACAAGTGACCCAAGAGGGTTTCAGGCTAAACTGAATCCACATGGTGTCTGATGTCTGGACTTAGATAGTGATTGGAATCTGAATACATACATACGCGATAGATAATGGATTATGGATTGGGACATCAAACCTAACACAAGTTAGCATTGACGTCAGACGGCATTGTGAGGTATAATCCTGAAATAGAAAACTCTGGAATCATAGATGCATTCATCTACTATTAGGTCATCCACTCATAGCTTTAGTTTTTGGATTTGATATTTTAACGTGGTATCAGGTTTGATATTTTAACATGGTATCAGAGGCCTTAAATTAGTAAGGGAAATTTACATCCACCTTCCCTCGCGGTTGCCTATATTACGTCCTCCCCCCCTCAAATTTTTTTTATTATATTTAAATCCAAAAATCTAACACCGTGAGACTGGTTTGAGGTCTGACCCGTTAAGTTGAGCTGTATTTTAATTAATGCCCACAATACCTTCCCACTTTCTTCAACCTACCAATGAACAAGAGAATCCACTTCCAATGGCTTCGCTCTTCTCCAGTGAGGAAATGTCACTAAAATCTCTTCCTTCTCCAGCAGTGAGGAAAGGGTTGTTTTAATGCCCTAATCAATCTGCGATGATGCCCTAATCTGCCTTTCTCTTTTATTTGTGCTTTATCCTCAATTTTTCTTCTCAGGGGATGGTGATGCCCTAAATCTCTGACGTCAGAAAATTATAGAGGATTAGGAGGTAACACAAGTGATCACTTCAAAAAAAAAAAAAAAAAACTCTCTACCTAAGGGATAAGAGAACTCAAGAAGAACTACTTATTCTCAAAGGCCAAAGGCTCAAATTATGAATAAACCCCAAGTATGCATTTCATTCACTGATGTGAGCTTATATAGATGAGCATGGAACATCCTTCCAAGCATAGACAATAATCTAAGACTAATTGGAGAAAACAAACATGGGGAAGACGAACAACTATCCAATAGAAAAGGACCTTGGGAGCCTTGAGAGGCATCTTTCACATCTTGAAGAGACTAAAAATATAATAGTTGAAGTTCCCAAGAAGTTCTAGAACCTATTTTGAATAGAACTTTGACTAAAAAGATGAATTCTAGAATTCTAAGTGTCTAGAAAATAGCAAATGATGCACCTTTTTTTTTTTTTTTTTTGTTGGAAAATAGACTTCTAGATATTTTCATCTATATATGGCATGACTTCTAGTTCCTTCTGAGTTGGTACAGGTATCACTAGGGGTGTCAATTAGTGGCCCGACCCGACTAAACCGATCGGGACCGACCGTTTATAGACCGGACCGGCCCGGACCGTTTATTAAACGTGTCGGGCTTGAGCCCGGCCCGTTTATAAATGGTCGGTCTCGGTTTTGCTACTTGGACCGTCGGGCGCCCGACCGAGACCGACCGAATAACGCCCGACCGAGACCGGCCTATTATGCACCGACTTGGCCCGACCCTTTAATGATTGTAAAATACCTATTTTACCCTCCAAATTAAAGATTAAAAACCAAAAAGTAAAGACATGTTCACATTTTAAATAATGGTTATATTTGGTATCATTTATTGATTTATTGTCATTTTTTTGGGCTTGCATGAGTGGGCCGGAATATAATAGCACATTTTAAAGAGGGCCCGTTTAAAAACCGGTTAAAGCCCGTTTAACATTAAACATGTCCATAGCCCGGTTAAGGCCCGACTAAAGCCCGATTAAGGTAGCCCGATTATAGCCCAAGACCGACCGACCGAATATAAAGTGTACCATGCCCTCAATAACTAAGCCCGATTAGTTAAATGGGCGGACACGGTGTAGCCTTTGAAAGTCTTCAAGCCCGATTAAACCTGACCGAAACCGAACCGGCCCGACCGGTTGACACCCCTAGGTATCACCACCAAGTTACCCCAAAATCATGTACTATAACTTTTATTTTCAACTTCTATCCTTTGGCTTAGGTTTGTGGGCTTATTGGGCTAGGTTATTGGCCCATTTGAAAATGCTCCTACATCATACGCTTCTGTTGTGCATAAACTTGTCTTTGATTTTTCTAGATTTTCTTCTTCATGATAGGGAGAAAGGTCCGCAACATTGAATGTTGTCGAGACAGCATAGTCACTAGGGAGTTTAATTTTATAGGCATTTTCTCCAATTTTTTGTAACACCTTGAACGAACCATCAGCCCTAGGCTTAAGCTTATCATGACGTCCTCGAGGAAATATTTCTCTCACACTTCTCGGTTTGAGGCGAGAGAAATCAAACCCAGACAAAAGAGATAGTAGTAGCAGGAAGCTTCGTGAGCAGCAAAAGAGAGAAAACCGATTGAGGGTAACAGAGTGCTAGAGAACCATGAGAGCTTTGACCGAGAGCTTCTCCTTCGTAACAAAGAGCGAGAAAACCTTGTTGGTAGGAGCTTCTCCTTCGTACGCAAACAACCTCTACCTCCACCGAGCTTCAATGAAGCACAGACCAGAGAAAATCCTTCGTTTAGCAGCGAGAGGTGTGAGAGACAGAGAGAGGGGTGAGATAGACAGTGTCCTGCGAGATAGGTCATTTGAATAACCTAATTCAAATCATGAAACCGGTCTGGTTTGATTGTTCACACAGACTGGTTCAATTAACTTCTAACTAGGTTTTGGTGAAGATTCAACCAAGAACGCATCTGGTACGTTCACTTAAAGTTGGCCACGTGTCGAATTCTGCATGTGGAATAACATGAAATTGCAAAATTAAGAATAATAGAGGATTTTTATCGATGTCAACCTAGCCACTCTCATATGTAACCGGGGTTTACCTTTGGGCCTGAACCGTAAAATCAGGCAGGTTCAAGGGTTCCACGTTAGCCAAAGAAAAAAAAAGATGCCCACTCTCATTGTGCCACATAGATAGATGATGTAGTTATTCCAACTGTTAGTATTGGCCCGGTCGAGAATTATTCCGAGTAGTTAATCCCACGGGCCCATACTGACCCTATTGGCCACTCTTTTTTTTTTTGGTAGCTTGTATTTCTTTGCCATTTATTCTTTTTTCGTTTCTTGGATCTCCAAGCGCTAAGGGGCCGGGAGTGAACTCTTCTCTTTTCATGATGACGATCTCTCTTCGTTCTATCTTTCGCCAATTTAATGTAGCCATCTAGCTATCCTTGTTTTCGATTGTTTTATATTTATTTATTTTTTCCTCTATTGCTTTGCAGTAGCCATTTCTATGTAAGGATGTGAATTTGAAACTGAAATCATTTATTGAACTAAACCGAGTCTTTTACACCAAAACCATGAAACAGTTTAATAATTGGTTCGGTTTTGGTTTAAAAATTGAAACCATTTAATAAATGATTCCGTTTTAGCTTTAAAGTTTAAACTATTTAAGTAAACCGTTAAACCGATTAACATATACATAATAAGTTCAAGTCATTCAATATTAAGTTTACATGCATTTCAATAAAAAATTAAGTTTATATTGAACAACTATTAAAATATATATATATATATATAATAATAATAATAAACAATTCAATGTTAAAATTTACATCCATTTTTCACTAAAAAATTTAAAGGTAAAGAAATTTTTTGGATGCAAAATTAGAAAACATAAGAAAACAGTTTAAACCAAAGCAGTTTGTAAATGGTTTTGGTTTTAATATTTGAAACGGTTTATTAAATGGTTTGATTTTGATTTCGCCTAAAGCTCTTAAACTGAATTGAATCAAATCGAATCATCTACACCGTCCACTTGTCCTCAAGTTCCCAGGCTATCGAACTAATCTTGTTCTTTGATTTTCTTAGGCATGGTTTCTTATTTTCCTTATCCTTGTGTGATCTTAAATTATATCAATCGTTGGGTTGCTGATTTGAAATTGTTCACCTATTTCTCTCAATCCATTGATCTCCTTTTCCATATTACCACACGATCACACTTGGACTATTTACTGTTGGACCAATCAAATCATCCTATTATCATTTGTGATGAAAGCATTGATAAGAGTTCTTGTGAAGCTGGCTGGGCTTCTATACCCTTGACAGGAAATTTATTTTGGCCTCGATGGACTTCTTTGGGTTTGCAAAATGTGTTCAAGAGGCGATAGGAGTTATTCTCTTGTGATGTTGGACATTACTATTATTTTATTTTGGTTCCATAAATATTATATAGGGCAAGGGTTAATTTGTAGCCCGGTTGTATGGCTCTTGCATCAATGTTGGGGTCAATGAAGGGGCACATAAGGGTACCCAACGGGAGGGTGGGACTATCATTTCATCAACTTGTATGTGTGGGCATACGGGAATGCTATCAGACAACATTCTTTTTCCCATATTACAAACTAGGATAGTGCCTTGGTGTCTGTAACCCTCAGGCTTGCAAACAAAGCTAGAATAAATAAACATAGAGAGATAATATCTGTAGACTTGGATTGCGCTCTTCTTCTTTTTTTCTCTCTTTTTCTTTTTTGTGATTTATCTTTTTTCTCAAAAAAAATTAAATTAAATTAAAATGGGAGTCTTAAGGGAAAAATATAATAAGATGGCTGGAAAATCACAATTCACAGTGGAGAATTCGTGCTATCTTCAGATACATGTAACTTAGAGGTGCAAGTTTGACCCTACAAGCCTGAAGCCCGTCTGATGCCTGATAGGGCCAGGGTTGGACTTTTCAGCCCAAAGGGCAGGCTAGGGTTGGGCCGCCGGCATGGGTTGAGACATCGAGTTAGCCCAGCCCTGTATATAATCTGGTTGGGAATTAGGTTGTTGCATTTCAATCCCACAAATCCAGGGAAATGAAACTCTATAAATAAGAGGGATGATGATGGATATTTTCAATATTAATTATTAACTCCAAGGGATATCTGAGTTGGTAAAGACCAACATTTAACAATTAAGAGGTTATGAGTTCACCCCCTTTGTAGCCTACCTATTGAAAAAAGTTGGTTATAATTCGACTAACCAAATGGTTTAATGATTATGAGGCGAAGCCCCGCCCATACTGAGCCCGACAGGGCCGGGCCTGGGTTGAAATATCAACCTGACCTAGAGTCAGAATGGGCTCAGGCTGAGCCTTGGGAATCCCGTGTTGGGCGTAGACTTTTCAAAACCCGACCCTATTGCAGCTCCAGTGACGTTCGGTCGCTTTCTCTTTTTCCCAACCCAAAAGAAACCCCCAAAGTGAAAGAGAGATTATGCCAATTTCACTGGGAAAACAGTCTATTTGTTTTCACTGATTTTTTTTGGCTAGAGATTCATAAAAAATCAAGCCAATACACAAACCAACTAAGAAATCTCTACCTTCGGCATTGCCATCAGCAGAGAAGACTCAGCCTCAAACCAAAGAACCTAATTCACAAACCCTGACAAGTTTAGATCTGCCTCTTGGAGATCTCTTTTTATTAATTTAAAAATCAAAGAAGGAGATCTCTTTCTTTCTTCATAGCGCCTGTCGTTCCTCCATTTCCAGATGTTGTCTTAAATTAAAACAAACCCAACCAGCCAAGGATCTTTAGCAGCCAAAAGGGCGTGGGTTCAAAACCCACTCTCAACATCAAAATTTATTTGTTTTCACTGATTAATTAGTCTTCTTGTTATCTTAGTTGTGAAGCTTCCTTTTGATAAAATCATTGGATACATGCTATTATTTTGTTCATTAAGTCATGTACAAGTTTGTTACATAGTTAATATATATATCCATATTTTTGCTTACATAGCGGTCATATTAAACACACACTGTATCATTGCCATACACATTTAATTATGCCAAAGTTTTTGAAAAGTTTGATCCATTTAATTGTGGCACATATTTGTACCCACTTTCTTTGTTGCTGTTCCCAAACTTACTAACTATGCTATAGACACCATCCTAACCTATCAGTCAAGGGATTCTCTAACTGTGGGTGTGGGACAACTTGGCCCTAAAATGTAAAGGAAATTGACCATGTAAGCCAAGCCACTATACTGCTCCATTGCCTATTCATGTGCAGCAGCCTATGAAACTCTAAATACGAAAGCAATGGGTCATGCAATGTGGTATTAGGAGCCAATAGATTTTAAATAACATTATGTCAACATCATTTTTACAGCCAAACAGGTATGAAACACACAGATCTACAAGCCATATATACACATATAGAATACATTGAGGATTGCCAAGACTCCTTTTAGTGGTACACAAACATCTTTCTGACTGTGGCTGAGGTTAAGTAGGTTGAATAGGCTCAGCCTGCTTACTTCATTTGCATCACCCCGCATGAATCACTGTATCAACGACAAGTTATTAGTAAACCGGATTTTGCAGCTTCATCTGTTGCTCTCCAGATAATATGTTCGAGTTTGCTACAGAAATTCTTGTAGAACTGCAGAACAAGAAAAGGATTGAAGGTGTTGTTAGGAGAATAACTTGAAATTAGTAATGTCATGACCAACAAGATGTGCATTCATAGAATCATCTAGACTAGTAATACATTGCAAACGCTTAGATAAAACATGTGATTCATTAATAGGTAATAAAACAGGTCACACAAACACTTCCAAGAAATATTTCATTCAGGTTCTTGCCTGGGCCTCTCTTGCCTTGCTCTACACACGTGCTTTAATAGAAAGGCAATGCCTGAGTGATGCTGTGCTCTTGGGTGCAAGCAAGGAAAGGTGAACTTTGCCTTGGATAAATTGAACCACTTTTTAGCAACTCATCTTTAATAATATGAAGCTGTGCATTAACTCTTCTGTACTGGCACAAGATACTAATTTCATTTCTTTCATCTGGCAATTTCAGTTCATGTGTTCAAAACATACTTGAGAATTTTATAAAGGAAAATATCCAAAAGAGAACCAACCTTGTGATATTCAAGTGTATCACCAGCAGCCTTTCGAACATCAACCATGAAGAGGGAAGGAGCGACTTCATAAACCTGGCGAAGGAACAAAAAAAAATTGTTTAGAGGACTACTATCACTGCAACCAAAGCATCTACATAAAGAACCAGGAAAGTATTGGAAATTTAGATGCAAAACCACCTCTAGGGCACCAGCAAACTGTCCTCTTTTATTTGCAGATACTCCTTCAAGTCTCACCTGCCGTGAAATGAAGGGATTAGATTAAACAGTTTTGGACAAGAAATTAGTCTATCACAAATGACTCATCAATTAGCAGTAATAATAGAAAAAAAAGTAAGCCCAATTATCACCAAACATTAGTAAAATGTGGAAGTGGAAATTAAGCATAGACTGAGAAAATTGCATTGCCCTTAATTCTTTTCTTGATTACCCCCTTCTCTCTTCTACCTCTTATCTTTTCCTTTGATAGATCCATGTTGCCCATTTAGTTGGGAAAAGGCTGAGTTGTTGTTAAGAAAATTGCATTGTCAGAACAGTAGTCCATGTCCTGAAAGGAAAAAACCTAAGATACCCATAGATGAAGAGGAAGAGCATTTGATGAATGGGATACACTGTACAAGGTGCCAATGAAAGCGAGGCTACCTTCATCATACCATTCTAAGTGTTGTGCCCAGTATAGAACACAGGTGCTTCTTTTGCAGCTATTCGTTGGTGGAACATCTTATTGTTGACATTCTACAAGTGCCTGGAGATGTCCCAAATGCCTCCATATTAATAGTTTAGGACTTAAATCTCACAATTCATATTTGATCCTTGCCCAAATGACAAAGAATGTAATAGTATGTTCAATTTAAAGCTATTTAATATAGGAATTTGTGTTGTCCTACTATGATCATGTATTTCACTTTGAACTGTGGTGCTGCCAAACTCTTCTGCTTTACCCCATCTGTTGGGGTGAATTGATCTTTCTTTCAGTACAATAACATCCAAGTAATATCTCACTCAAGGTTCATGCCCTTTAACACTGGGATTTCATTCTTCCTAATTTGCCTAAACATTGTCTCAATGATAAAGTAGTGTTCTTCTCCTCTGATCTGGTGAATTCAAACCATTAGCAAGCGTACAAAAATATGTTTTTATTTGAGACACAAAGGTAGAGGGAGGACTGATGACAAAATAGGGGCATAATTGAATATAGAATCTACAAAGCCATGCCTTCACCTTCGAGGATAGGAGTTCTCTCCCCTCCCAACTTTCATAGCTCAATCTTTTATCTATCAAAATCACTTTAAGGATAGATCATGGCTTCCAGTAATGAATTCATGATGTATTACATTGTTTCTGACAAGAAACACTACTAATGAGCAAAAACTAAACATGAGAATATTTACCTTGTAGTTACGCGTATGGACCTTGAGACCCATGGATTCTCCGACAGCTTCAATAGTTGATATAATGACTTTCGCTGGTTTACGAGAAACAAAACGAGTTTGTCGTTTTACATAGTCCTGCCAAAGAGAGGAAGTCCATTACCCAACACTGAGTTTGTGTATACAGATCCTGGCATGAGACAAGTGTGGCAAAGTAGCCGAAGCATTAACAACCATGAAGGCCACCAACTCTAGCATATTATATTGCTGAGTATGAACAAAAATCCTGCCTTTCAAACATAAGTTAACGACTTATTGTAGAACAAGAATATGTCAGATGATATTTTTCTTGTTGGACAAAGATAAACGTCCAGATATAATATAAATAGATGTAAAAGAGACACATTGGCAACTTTGTGGTCCATTAGCCAGCATATTTAATGAGATTCTTTCATTTTATATTCTAGTCATTTATGGGATAATTTTGGAAAGGTAAAATAAAACAGTAAATAGAAAGTTTGTTATTACAGCTCTCGAGATCAAGTTACTATTTCAATGTATCTAAACAATGTATGATGTATGAGAGGTTAAGCAGTTAGGTTAGTTTTTAGATGAAAATGACAGTTGATCAGTAGCCATCTGTAATTCTAGAATCTCTAAAATACCATGGGTATAGTTGAACAACTCTCCTGAGTTATTATACATTAATGTTAACATTGAAATGAGGATGTATCCAATGAGTGATCGACGCACAATGTGCAGGTCAATATATTATGCTTTCAAGGTCACGCTTGATGTTTTATTGTTGGTCAAGTAAGTAGAAAGTTGAGATTTTTCATTTGACCAAGAACTTTAACTTGAATCCTTGGAATGTTTTCAGCAATGACGGGAAAAATATTGACCTGCAAATCAAGCACTTCTCGATCCCAAAGTGCAACAATACTCTTTCAGAAGAACATACTCTGAAACCAATTTAATGCAATCTAGAACTGCATCAACGATCAAGGGGAAGGAATCTCAAATTTCACAATGCAACAAAGAGAAGTTTTAGAAGAGACCAGCGTAATTCCAACTGGGACTGCGTCAACCAACTCTCTCTCTCACAAACACACACACACACACAGAAGGATAGAGAGCTTTGAATCAATTGACATGAGCCTTATACAATTAATACGGATTAAGAACTCCAAGGAACATACTCTTCCATATTTTGCTGACATTTTATCTTTATTTGACTTCATTAGAAACTATTTTAGATTTTCTAGAAGCAAGAAAAATGTACAATTTTTTTTCTTTTTGGGATTCAAGTAGTTCTGAACTGGAATCTTTTCTAAGCTTATAATTCACCAATACCCCCTCCCCCATTACTGTAGGATCGTCGGGAATATTTTCTCTGATAATCACAATGCTTTCTCTTAAATTGAGCCCTAAATCTTGGCAGCCATTGGTTGGTTCCAGGATCTCCATGTCCTAATTGCATGTATCATATACTCTCCTAATCACATAACCTTGTTGACCTCAAGTACCTAAAGAGTATGATCCAAATATGCAAATAAATCATCCTACAACTATACTGTTGAAAGTTTCCCTCAGTTACCCTGTAAGAGATATTTTACCTCTAGTTTGTGAAAAGAGCACAAAGCTATACCTGGCGCCTGTCGAACAATGCTGATAGATTCAATCCTTGGGAAAGGGTAATCATCTCAAATGCATTCATCATCAAAGGACCCCTTTCATTGCCTTCTGACTGCTCAGAAACAAATTTATCCTGCAAGAAATAATGAAACTGCCTCGTAAGCTACATACATAAATTGATGTACACAGGAAGCATGCCAAAAACAGAAATGTGCCGAGAAGGCAATAACATCAGAATAAATTTCCCGTATTGAGATCCACATAAATATAAGATTTCTTAATGATTGCTGTAACTCTGCCCATATCTTTTATGCTGCCAGTCCCAAGCTAAGGGTAAAGGAGGATTGGTGTGCCATGTAGGCAGCCAGCAAAGTGAAAACCTCAGCCAAACATTTTAACATGAATCCTGGATATTAAGTTTCTTCTTGGGTTTATTGGCAAAACAGGATTCAAGTAGCTGACCCCATTTAGCTGCGCTAAGACTCAGCTGAATTTTCAGTGGTATTTCTTGTTGATTATGTAAAATGGATTGCTGGAATATAAACACACAAATCATGAAGGAAACAAAAGGCACCAACCTCAACGTCGTCAAATACTGCTCGAACATCATCCAGGTTTACTGTTTCATCTTCTGCATGTTTAACAACAACATAGCTTTTCTTGAACCATGGATCATTCTTTATTCCCTTAATTTGAATACGCTGCATGGACATGGCAAAAACATGACAAATGAAAGAAAAGAAAGAATCAACAGAGGATTGTGTTTCAACTTTCAATGGCATGGCCAAACATACGAAAAGCAGATCATAGACTGAAGTTTTATCAACTCCCAGGGAATATTTCGTGCTTATTTGGGACCCATCAAGTCAAGAATCAACATATATAATTTTTTGTTCCCATGTGCAAACAATTTGACCATTGTCTGATGCAGCACCTTTTGACTTAGAGCAGGCACTTTTTTTTTCCAAAGAATAGACTACAAGCGGCTGTTGTTTCTAACCACAAAACCTACCACGGAATCTACATTTATATATATATATATATATATATACAATAATGAACACTCTTCTTGTATTTAATATAATTTCATTGTTATCAACTAAAGAAAAGATCCATGAAACCAGATAAAGTTAGAGATGAGAAATTGGAACTAGGGATAAGATAAAGTATCAACATTTTAAAGTTCATATATGCAGGATAACAGATCCATGAAACCAGATAAAGTTAGAGATGAGAAATTGGAACTAGGGATAAGATAAAGTATCGACATTTTAAAGTTCATATATGCAGGATACCAAGATCAGTGATGTGAAATGTCTTCTTGTTTTTCATTGTGCCCTGTAAATACATACCTGGTTATTGATTTAGAAAAGCGACATAGCTAATTGGAGTTTGAAAAGAAAAAAATCTTTTTTATGCATCATAAAATCAATTATAGTTTTTCTAACAAGGAGCAGCTAACCGTTCACTGAAGTGTGTGTGTGTGTGTGTGTGTGTGTGTGTGTGTGTGAGAGAGAGAGAGAGAGAGAGAGAGAGAGAGAGAGAAGAGAGAGAGAAGAGAGAGAGAGAGAGAGCAAATGGAAAGGACAATGATCAGCATACTCACAGTTTTAGGATTGGGATCTAGAATTCTTTTTATCAGTGAAGTCACTCCAGGTGAGAACCATGGTGGACAGAAAAACTCTGCTGCATTGATCTACAAAGAAACCAGAGCGAATAGACAGAAAATCATCAGGCCTAGCATACATCTTTTCAAAATGTAACTAAAGATCCTCATTCTCCTACTTTACAAGTGACATGATAAACATCTAGTCCACTGCATGCATGTTAAAACCAATTTAGTAGTGATAATATGTTAACAGGCTATGTTCCAATAAATACATATTGCAAACTAAGCAATGCAGCGAAAGTTGTTCATTTCTCTTAACCTTTCAATTCCTATGGCACTGGACTGCCCAAGAGAAACAAAAAACCAATATACTTCGACAGCTTGGAACTAAATTTTTTTTTTAAAACAAAATCTTGATACATAGATAAGAGCATTTTTCATTGTTAATAGAAGACACTGGAAGTTTCAGATACAGTACATTCTCTCTGTTTATTGGCTTTTTCTTCATCAACCAGTAGTCTTAGCACAGACGGATGAATTCTACTCCATTTTGATAAACAACCACGTAATAGATTAGCTCCCAATCTCTCTCTCTCTCTTCCTTTTTTCATTATTGCAATGTCCGCAGATTCTTGACCATGTATTCTGGTTTATTTATTTATTGGGAAAAGAACCAGAAAAGGCAGTGTGTTCCCTGCGCCAAGACACATGGGAAGGCAAAACGACCGCCCTGCCCCACATGAAAGGTGAAAATTCTGCCACTTTTGACGCTTCCACATGAGTTCCCATTCGTCCCTACATTGGTGCATAAGCCACACTGCCTTTTACAACACCCTCTCCCTTATTTATTTTACATTTTGGCCAAGGTCATCAGGAATGTGTGAGAGGCAAGTGTCCAAATGGAATGATTGATGCAGTTGCAAGCCTGGACCAACCTCAATAGGGATATTTAGGGAATTTTTCTATGGGGTTAGTTTTGTCATTTATACTTTATTGCTGTTTTGCCAACGCTAGGTGTTGTAGGAGATAAAGTTGAGCTTAATTTAGATTCAGTTCCAGGATACAATTAGGATTGTTTGTCTTTATATTTGGATGCATTTAACCAACGAAATCAAAATGACGTGAATATTTTTACTTACTTTGAGTTCGTGTCCGGGACTTGTTACGGTCCCATATTAGTCATATCAGGGGCTGATCCCACAACGATTCACCAAGGAATCGAGGTGGGCTGGTTGGTCTTGGGTTCCCTCACCTTGTAAGCCGGTTTGTGGCTTTGAGTTCTTCCGGTCCCATTAATGTAAGACTAAAGAACCAAGGGGTTCATCATAAACTCCAACACACAAATCAAGTCCAGATTCAATAGAAACTCAGATCTGGAAAATAGGGAAAAATAGAGGAGATTTCGATTACTCAAAAAACACAAGTCAGATGGAGCTGAATTTTGGATTAAATGGAGATCCATCCTATATGAGGGAACAAACCATCAAACATTTGAACAAATTCCGCTGGCTGAATTGAGAGATATGTTGATTGCATGAAAAGGGAAGCTTTCTGTGTTTCTTCAAGAAGTATAGTTGGGAGCATCAGATGATCCGCAAATTTGGATCAAGTGGTCCTCCTAAGGTCCATAACAAACCCTCAAAATCCTGCAGCAATCAGATATCTAGTTTAGAAGTTATGCACTCGAACATTCTTCCCGAGAAAACCCTGTAACTGACAACCAAAAGGTTGTGTGTGTGTCTTCTGATCAGTAATCTTAGAGGGCTTCAAATCTTCAAACACTCTCGCAATAACTCTCAAACACTCTCTCACAAGTTGGAATAAAGAAGAAAATAAAAGAAATAAAGAAATTTCGATGGAGGGTTGAGAAAGAGGAAAAGAAGGTTAGGTTTTGAGCATCTCACCCCTCACGTTTAGGCATCTCACCTAAGGCCTCTCACCCAACTGTATCCCACAGCAAAACAACATATAGCCATCTCAAATAAACTCCATTCAATCTTCTTTCAGTGCCAATTCAACCCTTTCAGGTACCAATTTTGCCCATTCAGGTATCTTGTTTGGTGGTCACTGTGCATATGTAGTCTCTAGTCCTTGGATCATTGACTCAGTGCCACTGATCATATGACCGGTTCTTCTAGCTTATTCTAGCATACTCACCCACTTTAGGCAGAGATAAAGTTAGGGTAGCAGATGGCAACCTATCCTCTGTCGCTGGAAAGGGTAATATTCAGCGTTCTTCTTCTATTACATTATCTTCAGTTTTACATATCCCTAAATTTACTACTAACTTACTACCCTTTAGTAGCCTTAGTCTTACATCATTGACCAGCAGGAGATGTATTGTTTAATATCCCATCTGTGACTAAGTGCAATTTACAGCCAATGAATGTGCTAGGTCATAACACTGACCAGGAGTCAGCATACTGTTTGATGAAAGTTCTACTTTTCCACGTACAACTGATTGTTTATAGGTAGTTTAGCAATTTTAAAGTGGGCCCTTCTGTATCATTCTCTAAAACTTAATACATAATTTCAATTATTCAATGGCTCCCTAACTTTTCCAAGGTAATAAAATGTAGAAAGCCAACAGTTAAACATATCCTACTAGCAAACACTTCCATTGTCCAGCTAGGTATGAAACTAAACTAGTGGAAATCCCCAAGTTTCTAAGATGGACGGAAAAAGAATAAACAGGCATCTACAATTGAGCATGCATGTCAAAAATTAGATCAAAGTATAGTGTGAACATAATGTGCTTTGCAATTCCTAAATACATCCAACTCAGCAAAGAAATACAACAGTATTGTACCTTTCTGTATAAATTTGGAAGGTCAATCTCTTCAAATGGAAGGTATCCAGCCATCAGAACAAAGAGGATGACCCCACATGACCAGACATCCGCAGCAGAACCATCATAACCCTGGTGGCTGAGCACCTTGAAGACAACTACTTAATTAAGGGTGATATAGAATTTACATTAGAATGGGACAGAGAAAATTGAGCACAATAAAATTATACATAACATCTATTATTTACTGAAAGCATACATATGGGTGGAGACACCCACAAAAGAAAACTGCAGTTAGCATGTATGCAAAAGAATACCCTATATGCTAAACATGCAAATATTTGATCAAAACTATGTGAATCTCTCAAACGACATTAGTACCCCAACTGACCACTTCCAAATGTTTTGACATCCTACAGCAAGAACTAAAATGTCACAACAAGGGATGTCTTGCCATCTTTCTAACAGGTACAAATAAATATGTGAGGCCACTCATTTTATGGGAAAACAATCTTTTCATATAGTTAATAGTTCAATATCTAATAAATAGGGATTAAGCTAGTGGGTTTATTTCTGAACTGTCGTGATCTTCTCTCAAACTGACCACTTCCAAATGCTTTGACATCCTACAGTAAGAACTAAAATGCCACAGCAAGAGATGTCCTGCCATCTTTCTAACAGGTACAAATAAATATGTGAGGCCACTCATTTTATGGGAAAACAATCTTTTCATATAGTTAACAGTTCAATATCTAATAAATAGGGATTAAGATAGTGGGTTTATTTATGAACTGTCATGATCTTCTCTCCTAACTCATATATGAAATAGAGACTAATAAAATAGTTGAAATTATCTCCCATCAAAGATAATTTGGGGAAGAATCATTGAGGAGATTGCTCAACATAGAAGCTTACTTGCTTCAGTAAGTGATTAAGTATTTCCATCCACCGAGTGCAGCAAAAGGTACCTTCCACCCCACTGTCTTCAAATTTAGTGAACTATAATAATAAGCAAGCACAAAAGCATAAATTTACCCCCAAACTTTATGATTTTCCTACAATTGTGCAAACGATTTATACAGGACAAAGCCTTATAGTGTATGTTGTTTGTTGATGAGATGCTTCACATTCAAAAAGTTTTAAGATAAACAAGACAAGTAAAGAATATATGGGGTGCAATCAAGTAAACTATGAGTAGAAATGATGGAGCGGGTAAAAATGACGAGAAAGAAACACCTTTGAGTGACCATTTCATTATTTTGGTTCCATCAGCAATGAATAGAGACTGAAAATAATGTTTTCTCAATGTAGGGTGGATGGAGAGACAAGGTGTTATGTCACTGAAACCTTCTACTAAAACCATTGAAGACAGTGCAGCAAAGATACAGATATGATTAAATGAACAAGTGGAAAGACACGAAAGGATGTAATCAGAAATACACTCATATTAGGGAAACTAGGGTAATCACACTTGGCGGTGAGATGACAGAAAGTATGATTCAGATTGTTTGGCCATGTGCAACAAAGACCATGAAATTTAGCAATGAGATGGCGTTTGAAGGAGGGGGGAAGCATGGAAATGACTTGAATTGATACAACTCAATAACTCAACTCAGCTTCATCCCAATTAAATGGGGTCGCTACATGGATCCTACTTCTCCAATCAGTTCTATTCATAGGCAAACAAGATTCTAATCCTAAGCTATACGTGTCCTTCCTGAAAATTTCTTCTATGGTTATTTAGGCCTAAACTCTAGCTCTTTTAGCTCCTTCAATTTGCAATAAATCACTTCTTCATACTGGAGCATTCAAAGGCCTCCACTGAACATATCCATCCCACCTTAGACAAGTTTCACGCAACTTATCATAAATAGGGGCAATGCCCAGGTTTGCTCAAATGCGTTCATTCTTTATTTTATCTTTTTTAATTTTACAACCCATCCATTGCAACATACCATAGTTACTAAGGCGTCGCCAAGGCGCTGATAAGGCGACGCCTAGGCGCTGAGGCGATACTAGGAGCATAAGGCAGTGCATCGCATTATTGGCTGCACATAAGGCAGTCGCTTTAACTGTTAAGGCGCTATAAGGTGACGCCTTAGGCACCTTATGACGCTTCATGGGCAAGGTGGTCGCCTTATGCCCATTTTTTACTTTTTTTTTAACTATTTTACCACTAATTCCCTATAGATTTTATTGATTGGCAGGTATATGGGAAAGTTTAGACATGAAAAGCATGGGATCAAGGGTATTTAAATAGAACAAACCTCAACCCAAAAAAAAAAAAAAAAAACACAGATCACATTACATTACTAACTGAGAAATCGTGCAAGGGTTTTGGGGCCGATGCAGCAGTCCTTCCTCCTTCCCCCTAGGGACCTTGTTCCGGTGGTGACGGAACTCCACCGGTGAACATTCCTCGGACCAAGACAGGAACATTTGATGCAACTATTAATTTCTTTTTCATCTTCTTTCTTCTTCATTCTACGGTTTCTACAAACTATATTTTCTTCTTCTTTCTCATAATCTCTTCTATTTCCCTCTGTTTTTCCTTTTCTTACTGGAGCTGGAGCTGTGGAACTGCAGTACGAGAGAAATTTTTTTTCTTTTCCTCTCCCTTCTACGGTTCTACCTTCCTTTTTTTTGCTTCCTTTCCTCTGTTGCAGCATTTTTTTTTTCTGCTTTCTTTTCCTCTCCCAGTCTCCCTTCTATCTGCTCCATTCTTCTTCTTCACTTCTTCATTGAAACCTGCAGCTTTTTTCTTTTTTTTGATGAACATGCAGCTCCTTGGTTCTGGTTTGATGTTCTTGGCTGTCTTGGCTGCTGGTTATCAATATTGATTGTGTATTGTAGCCTAGGTCTTATTCTTTTGATTATCAAGTATTGCTTTTTGTGGCTGGTAGCTTTCTGATTTAATCTTTGTGAGATGGTACTGCTGGATATAGTATTATGGCTTATTCTGCAACTTTCCTTTTTTTTTTTTTTTTTTTTATGCAGCTTCCTTGGTTCTGGTATTGGTTTAAGGTCGGCTGCTGTGTCATCAACATTGATTGTGTAATTATATATTTATTATTATATGCTATGATGATGATTGATGAAGATGATAACTTGTTATTCGCTTTATTGATTTGTTTTTATTTTTTTATTATATTTTTTTTTGTTTTTTTTTATAAATATCTTGCATCAGTATGAAGTATGAACCTTTATTCTTTATTTAGCATATGAGTAGTATTATATAATTTTTAATATGTAATTAGAGCCGAATAGAATGATTACATAAAAAATAAAACACTAGAACGCTTTATTCAATAAGGCGACGCCTTATGCCCGCCCTATCGCCAAAGTGCTCCGAAAGACCCTCAAACGCCTCGGTCACCTCACTGCCTTAATAACCTTGCAACATACTCATTTCCACCAAATTAAGTTTGGTTAAAAAAATTTTCTTTACTGCCCAACATTCAGCCCCATATGGCATTTCTGGTTGTATAACTGTTCAATAAAATTTTCCCTTGAGTTTTAAAGGGACATGTCGATCACAAAATACTTCTGATGCACCCCTCCATTTCATCCACCCTATTATAATTCTTTTTATAATATCATCCTCTATTTCTCCTTCTTTATTCATGAGGGAACCTAGATATCTAAGGTTATCACTCTGGAAAAACCGAAAAGAACAATATGAGCACTTATGAGTCAACAGAGATATGGCCTAAAAAGTGGAACAATGGTGCAGGAATCAAATTACCCACCCCAAGCAGTCAGGACTCAGGATAGGGCCTAGTAACTCAGCCATCAATATCATCCACTTGGTAATAATCTGAGATATAGGAGCATAAGTACCTAAAATATGACATGTTCAACGGGAAATTTGGGGACACCATTCAAACTTGGATTTCATGCGTTCAGAAGATTACAGAATACAGACGGAGCAAACAGAAAAGGAAAGTCTACAAGCATGAGTAAGGAGTGGGTCTCTCACCAAAATGGAAAACAACGTTCAGTTCTTCATTTTTCCCCCCATAATAAGGTGGGAAACAATGGCTTTAAGTTCCTTTCATTCATTAAAATTTTGGAATTAGCTATTTAGCTAAGTAGACTACATAGTCTGCAAGACCACACCAAACCTCAAACCGAAAAATAGGCCAGTTCTTGTTTTTAGAAGTTTTAAGTTGTTTTGGGGCTTCAGACTGGACCAAAAAGGGTCTGTCCCTCTTTTTCCGGGTTGACCCCTAGTTTCATCTGGTTATAAAAGCAATCATAATACTAAGCAGTGAGCACATGAGAGAGAGAGAGAGAGAGAGAGAGAGAGAGAGAGAGAGAGAGAGAAAGAGTCATATCAGGTAATATATTATGCACACTGAGGTTAAATAAGATGGGAAATAAGTTAGGAAGAATAATATTTTCAAGATAAAAAAGTATTCTAATTTCTAATAACATACATTTATATATACATGAAAATTAGTTCTATAGCATATGAGGACTGAGGTTATTAATTATGCCAAAAGAACCATGTTGGGCATTTGGAAATCTATTATTAGAGACCATTTCCATACAAATACTTGTTATTACTTATCAGAGGGCGGACTCAGAAGATTAAAAGCAATGGCGAAGCATATGACTATGACATGCTCGTATCATGTTGACACAAAACGTATGCCTTAACCATCTTAAATGTACTCCATTATCTTTAAGATGCTTAACGAGTGTACCTCTGGTGCAACATAATTTGGGGTTCCACATGGTGTATGAAGAAGCCCAACACCCTGCACATAGCAATAAGGAGAAACAAAGGCAACAAAGGAGGTACAATGGTTAGAAGCAAAACTGCCTGGTGTGACTTGGTGCAACAAAGGAGGTTGGCATGCTTACTTGTTGAGGCAATGCACTGAGTCCAAAGTCAGAAATTTTCAAGTTCCCTTGGGAATCAAGAAGAAGATTTTCAGGCTACAAAAGGAAAAGCAAAGAGATACGAATAAAAGAAAGATTAATTGGGGAGCTACAATAATAACATCAAGAGGGAAATGGTTACAAGATTAGATGTGATCTTTATTTTATTTTCCAAAATTTCAGCCAAATTTTCAATATCAGAGTACAGAATTCAGCGCAGGAAGAAGGCATCATGGCTTCACTTTGAGAATGCTGCCTGATTCATCATTACAGTCCTTCACAATTTCAGAAGGAGAGAAGCCTCTTCTTTTTTTGTTTTTCTCTCTTTTGTTACCAATAGTAAGGGGAAAAAAACAAATCAAGAAAGGAAAAAAAAAACAAAAATTATTTCAAGATTGATGGTTTTCAGTCCACACCATCCATTGAGTGGATTTCAGTCGTTGTGGTTGACAGTTCCAATTTTTTGTAAATATATTCTGATAAAAATTGGCCAGGTGACTGTTTTGGGCTGGGTTTTGGGTTTGGGTTTGCAAGCAAAATATCAGGAAGGCCTTCTTCTTTAGAATTGTACAACTCTAGAAGCAGACTCAATATGGATTTATAAGTTAAGCTGGCCCATTAACAACCATGGGTTCATACAAGAATTATGTGTAAGTTAAACATCAAGAAGAGGCACACCTTCAAATCTCTGTGGTACACACCCTTACTGTGGCAGTAATCAACTGCATCTATAAGCTGTTGAAAGTATCGCCGTGATTCATTCTCAGGGAGCCTTCCTTGGTGAACCTGCATAGCCAGAAGGCCCAGAACAATAACAAAGAGAATTGCCAAGACTCGGGATACCATCTAATTGTTATAACTTGTGCCAAGAAATCATAAATTTTAAATAATGGCTTCCAAAAAGTGTTGAGCAGAACAGAAAAGGTACACCATATGCAAATAAAATTCTATAAAGTATATCTATCACCTCCATTTTGATACAACAGGAAATTAAATTCGAACAGTAGAGAAATGCAATATGGAGACCCTAGCAAAGTTTAGAGTCCATCAGGGGAAAAAAAAAATTCTAGAAATAGATACCACCCCTAAAAGTATGCAATATGATTTCCTGGCAGAACACTTCAATATCATATAGTGCAGATTTTCCAACATACTGATGAAAGTATCTTCCACTGTCTAACAGTGAAATCAAAACCTATCAAAGGCAAGTGGAAAGCCATGTTGATAACATCGTAACAATATTCCCAAACACATGTTAGACTCATTAGCAACTATTACTCGTAACAATCAGGTACAGTGATTGTTTCATCTCATGCATGGAGTATTCAAATTGTAATGCTATCAAGTCAAAACTGAGTTGGTCCTTTTGTTGCACTTTTGCGTTCAAAATGTCCAAGTGTGAACAGACTTTTTTTTTTGGTCGAATAGATCCAACATTTCCTTGTAGTTTTAGAAGCTACATAAAAAAGAATTATAACATATCAGGTCTGCCTGATTGCAAGTAAAGAAAAATGAAGTGAGGAGAAATTAATTTAGAAAAGAAAATATAAACTTTTGGAATCATGATCTTATAACTCAAAAACTTCCCAAATATGGAAATTAAAGTTTTCAAATGAACTCGTTATTTTTCTATTTAAATCCAAGGAATTTGGTAGGAAAAGTGAAATAAATCTAATTGCTATAATTAGATAGTCTTTTGAGTTAGTCCCACAATCATTGTAGTAATAATTAAAGGAGAATCATTTTATTTTATTTTATTTTTATTTCATTTCCCTACAATTCCAACAGATGGAATCATCATAATTTCAAATAAAAATCAAAGTTGTAAAATCTTAGTCTGAAGTTTTATTTATAAACATCAAATTTAAAAGGAATTTATTGCTCTGAGTTCTCGCTTGATAAAATCCTCCAAAAATATCTATCAGTCTTAAGTTTATTGGAATCAAGGCTAGTTGAAAGAGTTTGTCAAAGGCCTTACTATTTTATCAAATAGTTCTCCACCAGTGACAAATTCTAAAATGATATATATCTTTGTCCGGCTGGCCAAAACCTTTAAAAACAGGGGGAAAAAATAATGTTAGTACAGGCAAGAAGCAGCAAAATTTTAGCAAGACAAGGCCCATTTTTATCATACAAAAACGACCGATGGAAACACATATAGACATTAACCAGGGGTTATACCTCATGTAACCCGATTATGTTAGGATGCCTAACAATCTTCATTATCGATATTTCCCTCTTAATCTGGAAACAACCTCAAAAAAAAAGTTAGACCCGTAGATTACATAGTGGACAGTGAAGGAAAGAGAATAAATGAAACCACATGCTAAAAATCCTCAGCAAGATAAAACACCCCCCCCCCAAAAAAAAAAAAAAACCAAAGGATTCAAATACAATGGAAACCAAGTAGACATTTTGTCCAGAGAAATTGAAAATTTTCGCCACCAAAACTATGATGCAACAAATGACATGACAACCACATAGCAACCAACCAAGGTTTCCATTAAAAGATGCAAAAATGAGCCCCATAGGAGAGTATTTTGCCATTAGAAAAATCTCTCCTCTCTTCAATAGTGGGAATCAAATTGATTACACACTTGTGAAGTCTGCTACAAGAGTACAAGGACGTGCATAAGATGACCACTATAAAATTTATGCAGTCTAAGAGGACATTATCTCTATTTATGCTTGTAGAGTGTTTTGCATTTGCATGAAATGGTTAAGCAGCCATCGTTTATTGATAGTTGCAAGGTTACAGAGTATCTCATAATATCTTAAACCAAAGCCTATGTATCAATAGAGAGCCTTCATTTGATTAAGAATCTAGGGCTCTCTTTAGGCATTGCTTAGCACGTTTGTCACTGTTGATCTCATTAATCTCAATGATAATAATATCAATTTTTGACTCACAATCAGAGAATTAAAGTATACAACAACAACAACTCAGCCTTATCCCAACTAAATGGGGTCAGCTACATGAGTCCTTGCCTTCCAATATGCGCCCTATTTGAGGTCATACTTGATACAAGGCCTAAACTATGCACATTTTTCCTCACCACTTCTCCTAGGGTCATTTTAGGTCTGCCCCTAGCTCTTTTAGTTCCTTCAATCTGAATCAAACCACTTCTCCATAGTCCATACTTGAGCATCCAAAGGCCTCTGTTGGACATGGTCATGTCACCTCAAATGACTCTCTAGTAGCTTATCATGTATCGGAGCTACTTCCAAATCAGCTCTAGTATGATCAACCCTTAATGCTTCCTAGTTTTGCCACACATCCATTAGAACATCCTCTTTTCCACTACACGAAGTTTATCTACATGAATAACCAAAAAAAAATCCAACAACAAAACAATATCCCAACTAAATGGGGTCAGCTACATGAATCTACGATAGACATGTTTGCAAATAAAAAGCAAAGGAAAAAAAGGGGAGAAGAAAGGGAAAGAAACAAAGCAACACCTCCAGGACATCCCACGTAAAAGCGATCGGCAACATAGATCTTTGCCCTCCAAACAGCTCTAGTTGATGTCGTTCTAGGATCTAGACCGAGCTTCTACATGTAATACTAAGTTTATCTACATTATGCTTCTTAATTGCCCAACATTCTGCACCATATATCATAGCCGGTCATTGACTATCCTTTAATTTTTCTTTAAGTTTTAAACGAATATGTCGATCACACAACACTTTGGATGCACCTCTCCACTTCATCCATCCTATTTTAATTCTCTACCAAAGCATCATCCTCTATATCACCTCCTTTATTTATGATTGAATCTAACCTTAAATAACCACTTTCCAAAATCTCCCTCTCTTCAATTTTCACCATCTCATTATCCATCCTAGTGTAACTAAAGTTATACACCATATACTCTGTCTTTATTCTACTTATCTTTAAACCTATTGTTCCAACATTGATCTCCATAACTCTAACTTGGCATTAATCCTTGTTTTTGTCACATCCACCAAAACAATATCATCAACAACAAGCATATACTAAAGAACCTCATCTTGAATGTCTCTAGTTAGTTAAGTCATCCATGATAAGAGCAAACAAATAAGGGCTTAAAGTTGATCCTTGGTATAACCCAATCATAATTAGGAATTCACCACCTTGACCCCTTACAACTCTTACACTACTCACCACATCATCTCATATATCTTTAATTATGTACATTTACTGAAAACACTTCTCTTCTCTAGTACTTTCCAAATTAACTCTCTAAGGACTATGTTATAAGCTTTTTCTAGGTCAATATTTGGAAATCTTTCTTGCAATCTCTAAATCATTCCATTAGTGTCCTAAGTAAATAGCTTTTATTGTGGATTTCCTGGCATAAAAACAAATTGGTTCACCATAATAGTAGTACCAATGCAAGAACTAATGAATTATCTTCAATGGAATTTAAGGGTGTAGTTTTGGAATCACCATTCCAAGTTCTCTATTAGTAATGTGTGTTGAGATGGCTGTAGTTAGTTTTATTCTTATCGTGGTTAAGTTTTATTATTTACTATTTACCGTAGATAGAGACGCTTAGTCAACGTATTTTGTAGATAGGGACGTTTAGTCAATGTTATCCTACTTCCCTTGTTTGTTTGTTGTAATCTTCTTACAAATAAGAAAGACCTCTATCATTAGTGACGCCATATAATTCTCTAAATCTCTTATTCTCAACTTGGTATCAGAGGAAAAAACCCCTAAATGTTCTTTTTTCTTTTTTGGTTTTCTTCTCAGCCCCTAGGGGCCCTCGCCTCCTAGTCTAGCATGGCAGACTAAACCCTATTCCATGTAAACCTAACCCTAACTCACCACGCCTTTCTACCGTGCCTACATCTGCTACCACTGTGACTCCCTGGACCTTGTCACTGCCTGCACCTCCTCACGCCCCACTGTTGCCTGTGCCTCACCGTCGCTACCACCGCCGATGCACCTCTCATTGTTGCCGCCGCCCACCACTGCCTACTACCACCTATCTCCGTTGTTGTCTGTAACCTGCTGTTGCGCCTCTCATCACTGCCGCTACCATCGCCTGCCTGCCTGCCTGCCTGCCTACACCTTCGACTGCACCTGCTTATGCCTACGCCTGTTGCTACCGTGCTCTCCTTCCACGTGTGCTTTCTCTCTCCTTTAAGCTACAACTACTGTAAGTAATGATGCCAAGGATGTTGTGCTACCTACTGAGGCCCCTGATGGACATCGTTCAAGTACTCAGACCACTCTTTATCTTGGACCCATCAAGTTTAATGGTCAGAACTACCTCATATGGTCTTGTTCTTGTCTTTTTACTATTCGTGGGAAAAAACTCCTCTGGTTTTAACATTGGGGATACCCCTATCCTATCACCGCTAACATTTGGTTAGCATGCCATTATTATGTCCTTTTTGATAAATTCTATGGACCTTACTATTAGTCCAAGCTTTGTCTTGTTCAACTCTGCTAATGATCTCTAGGATGCAGTGAAGCAAACCTATTCTCAGGGAGGGAACTATGCCCAAATCTATGAGATTCGTCGTACTGTTTGTTCCACTACTCAGAAAGGGTTGTCTCTCTGCGTATTATTCCACCTTATGCAGCCTCTGGCAACAGCTAGATTTCTATCATCCAGTTTCTATAGTATGCCCTACTGATGCTGGTACACTTCAGATGGAGCGTGAAATTGAATGGGTATACGACTTTCTGACAGGTCTTAACCCCGAATATGATCAGATCAGGGTATAGATATTAGGTCGTGAGATCTTTCTAATTCTTCTCCAGGTATATAAATTGGTTCTATCTGAGGATCATCGTCGCTCTGTTACGCTACCCTCTACAGTTACTGTTCAGTTTGCACTATTGGCTACTCCAACTGCAGAAATCCCATCTAAGGGTTCTACCACTCTTTGAGAAACTGTTTAGTGTGACTATTGTGGTCATCCTCTCCACACCAAGGAAACATACTGGAAGCTACATGGTCGTCCCAAGGGTGGGCGTAATAGCAAAAGTGGAAAACAAGGCCCTCAGGCTCATCTGTCTGAGTCTGTTAACAGTGCCTCCACTACTGCACCGTTCTCTCCAGATCAAATTGCTACCCTTAAGCAACTAATGACACAGTTAGGCGCTTCTCCTGCTCCTTCTCCTGTTTCCAACTTTGCTCAAACAGGTAGTTTCCTTGTTTCTTCCTCTCATTCTCCTTTATGATTAATTGATTCAAGTGTTGCCGATCACATGACAAGTAGCTCTAAAGTCTTCCATACCTCTATTCCTTGTTCCAATCGGGATAAGGTACGTGTGGCTGATGGTTCCTTGTCCCCCATTTCGGGTAAAGGTTTCGTTTCTTGTACCTCTACAATTTCTCTTCCATCTGTGTTACATGTCCCTAAATTATATGCTAACCTTGCTTCCATCTATCGCTTAACTAATGAGTTGAATTATTTAATTCACTTTTTTTCTACCCACTGCCTTTTTCAGGATCTGGTGACGGGTGCAACGATTGGGTATGGTCAGGTCCGTGATGGGCTCTACTAATTGGATTCTCCACCGGCTGTGCCTACTCCTGTGGCAGCACATACTTCCCGTTATAACAGCTCTCCTCTCAACTCCACCAGTGGCACCGTCGTCTGGGACATCCTTCTTTTCATATTTTACGTCGTATGTTTCCTAATTTAGTTAAACATTGTGGTTTGGACCAACTTAAGCATGATGTATGAGAGTTTGCTAAACATACACGCAACTGTTACTTTCCTACTGAAAATAAAAGTGAGATTCCTTTTTCTATTATCCATTCAGATCTATGGCGTCCTTCTCGGACAATTGATAGGAATGGCTTTCGTTGGTTTATTACTTTTATTGATAATTGTACTCGTCTGACATAGGTATATCTATTGCATAATAAGTCTGATGCTTCTCTTATTTTAAATCTTTTCATATCATGCTTCGTACCCAGTTTGATGCCACTGTACGAGTCCTTCTAAGTGACAATGGCACTGACTATATAGCTGGGGAGTTTCAGGAATACCTTGATTCTCAGGGCATTCTACCTTGATTCTCAGGGCATTCTCTCCGAAACTTCTTGTGTTAGGACCCCTGAACAAAATGGGATTCCAGAGCATTAGAATAATCTCCTTGATGTTGCTCGGGCTCTAATGTTTGCTACTGGTGTTCCTAAATATCTCTGGGGCGATGCCGTTTTTACTGCTGCCTATCTTATTAACCGGGTGCCCTCTAGTGTACTTAACTTTAAGGCCCCAATTTCTTTTCTCCCTAATCCTACAATTGTTTCTAGCCTTCCTCCTCGGGTATTTGGGTGTGTTTGTTTTGCCCATAATTCCTCTCCTTCAAGGTCCAAGCTTGCTCCTCGGGCTCTAAAGTGTGTTTTCCTTGGTTACTCGGCTTCTCCAAAGGGCTTGTATGTCACCATGGATGTCACTTTTCATGAGTCTGAGGTGTATTTCACGTCACCTCTTCAGGGGGAGAGTCTTGAGGAAGAGCCTACTTTTGTTATTGATACGTCTCCTATTCAGGGTATGCCTCCCGCTCAGGGGGAACCACCAAATCAGTCTGTAAGAGATGTGATCACTTACACTCGAAGGTCCAAGGAGCAAGACACCACTGGTAACCAGCCATACCCTTCTAAAGCACCTCCATCGGATCTACTAGTATCAGGTAATACTTCTCCCATACTTGATATTATACCTGCTACTAGAGTCTCCCATACTTGATATTATACCTTTTGCTCCTATAATGGACGATCTTCCTATCACTGTTAGAAAAAGAGTTTGTTCATGTACCAAGCATCCCATCTCCAATTTTGTTTCCTATGCATCTCCCTCCTATAGGGCAAATTTGTTTCTTCGTTGACTTTTGTGTCTACTCCACAGGGTTGGAAGGAAGCCATAAATGATCTGAAGTGGGAAGTTGCAACAGTTAAGGAAATGTTGGCATTGGATAAAAATGGTACTTGGGAACTTGTTCTTCCTCCTCAAGGAAATAAATTAGTTGGGTACAAGTGGGTCTTTACGGTCAAGCAGAAAGCTGATGGGATAGTTAAGTGGTACAAGGCACGCTTGGTGGCTAAGGGCTTTACCCAAACATATGGGATTGATCACCAGGAAACCTTTGCCCTTTGCAAAGATGAACTCTATCAGGGCATTGTTATCTGTTGCTATAAATCTGGGATGGAATCTCCAACAACTGGATGTCAAGAATGCATTCTTGAATGAAAATCTAGACGAGGAAATTTATATGAATGTTCCTCCTGGCTTTGCCACTCCTTCCAATGCCGGACATGTCTACAAGTTGAAGAAGTCGTTGTACGGCCTCAAGCAGTCTCTAAGGCATGGTTTGTCCAGTTCATGAAAGCTATGATAAGCTTTGGATATAGACAAAGTCAAGCTAATCACACCTTGTCACAAAGGTGAAAGGTAACCAGGTCACTACTCTAATTGTCTATGTTGACGATATTATGATTATTGGTAACAATGATGAGGGACCTCCAACCTTATGGCCTTATTAGCGGCAGAGTTCGAGACTAACGACCTAAAACCCCTTCGGTATTTCCTTGGGATTGAAGTGGCTAGGTCTAACAGAGGTATCTTCATTTCTCAAAGGAAATATGTTTTGGATCTCCTTAATGAGACAGGTATGCTTGGGTGTAAGCCTGCGGATGCCCCTATAGAGGTCAATTATCAACTGTGCAGTGCAATAGATGACTCTGTTGATAAAGAGCAGAGCAGTACCAAATACTTGTTGACCATCTGATCGACCTATCCCACACCAGGCCCGATATTGCTTATGTTATGGGTATTGTTAGCCTTTCTTTCATGATCCCAGGACACCTCACCTTGATGTTGTGTACCGGATCCTACAGTACTAGAAATCTACTCCTAAAAAGGGTATTTTATATTCTAATCAGGGGCACTTGAAGATTGAGGCCTTTACTGATGTTGACTATTCTGGATCTATTGATGATCAACGATCTATCTCTGGGTATTGTACTTTCCTTGGAGGGAACCTTGTTACTTGGCGTAGCAAGAAACAATCCATGGTATCTCAATCTAGTGCTGAAGCTGAGTATCGCGCAATGGCCTAAGGGATTTGTGAGCTGGTTTGGCTTAAGAGCCGACTGAGTGATCTCCGAGTTAATCTTGAAGGTCCTATGCATTTGTATTGTGATAACAAAGCAGCCATCAGCATCACTCACAACCCCGTTCAGCATGATAGGACCAAGCATATTGAGATTGATAGACACTTCATCAAAGAGATGCTTGGCCAAGGGATTGTTTGCATTCCCTTTGTTAGTACTGCAAATCAGTTAGCTGATGTGTTTACCAAGGTTGTTCACTGTAAGGCATTTCATCCTCTCATCTCCAAGTTGGGTATGTATGATATATTTGCACCAACTTGAGGAGGAGTGTTGATATGACTGTAGTTAGTTTTATTCTTACCTTGGTTAAGTTTTATTATTTACTATTTACCATAGTAAATCTTTCAGATAGGGACGCTTATTCAGCATTATCTTACTTCCCTTATTTGATTTATTGTAATCTTCTTATAAATAAGAAAGACCTCTACCATTTCTAACAATTCAAATCATTTTCTAAATCTTTGATTCTCAACTACATGCAACAAGAGACACCAGATGTGCAGAAGAGCACCAGTACAAAGAGGATGTACTGATAAAATCGGAGAAGGCCTAAAATGATGTAAATCAAACAAATGAGAACTCTTTAGTCTAATGTTTCAATAAATCATATGCACTTGCATAGAATGGAATGGAAGAGCACTTCATTGAGCCAACCTAGTTGGTATGAGGTAACAATTATGGTTAAAGAACTTATTCTGCTAAGCATTGTACTAATCCGAAAAACGGAAATGCATTACACCTTCAGACAGTCCCCAAGATGATCTAAAAACTCATATTTGAAATAGCAAGTTATCTATGTTGATCTAGATTACAACTTTATGAAGAAAACAACTCAATATGATTGTTGGATTGAATGGCAACACCCAAGCCAATTGGGTATAAAAAATTTCAAGCTAATTCCTCCTTTGAATTAACTTAATACCTTTAGAAGGTCATTTTGTTACTACAACTTTGAGGGGTTGATAGGCTCTACAAATATGGATGTATACAGTTAGCCTACATGGCTTTTGGTTTCAACTACTTGTAATAAGTTGAAAACTCAGTAAGGTTGTTTTCCTACTAGATATCTTGAACTACTTCTGAGTGTTCAACTACTTTGAAGGTATGAGGCACTTAGTTGTCTCTTGGTTTCAACTACTTGCTAACAAGGAAACATATACAAGGTAGATTGTAACTATGGAAGAAGCAAGTAGAAAGGAAGAAAGAAAGTGCAAGGAAGAGATAGGGAAAGAAACAACGGAAGACACAAGGATTTAGAATGATTCTAATCCAAGATCCTACATCCAATACCCAAGTCCACCGGACTAAGGATTTCTATTTCCACTATGGGGATTCCTTTCCAAATGGCAAGAGACAAGCCTTACAAACCAACTCAATCCTTCGGATTGGCAACCAATCATAGTACATTAGATTGGCACCCAGACCACTCGGCCAAGGATTTCCACAACTCAATCACAATCCATCGGATTGAACACCCAAGCCACACTAGACTAAGGATTTCACACAAACTCAACCATAGTCTATCGGATTGAGTACCTGGACCGCTAGCCAAGGATTTCTTCATTGTACACCAGCACAATAGTGAGCTTGGAACTCCTACTTGTAGCAAGATCTTCATAAGTTTGAAAACTACACCATTGAAGCTCAAAAATGGCTCTCAGAAGAATATTTTTCCCTCTTCAATGTAATATTATCTCTTAAGCTCATTCTTTCTTTTGATTCAAGACACTATCTTGGTTATAGACTCAAGCCTTTTATAGGCAATGATATTAGAGTCAAGCACGGTTTTCTCTATGATATTCAAATTCAAGTTCAAACCATTTTTTAGTTTGATCATAATGGAAAGAATTTAATCAAACTCATAAACATTTAGGTCAAAGATTACATATGAATGACACATTTAAGCTCCACAATTTTGATCTTAATCAAAGACTTCTTCAATTTTGATTTTCATTTGAAGCACTTGACTCTCACGGCACGGACGACCATAGCTCTGTTGGTGTACAATGTCTTGTATTCCATCACAGTTTAATCCAGGGAGTACTGATGCATGCACCGCGACAGGCAGCACGGCGGTCTCGGTAACCAGTTAGCGGGCCGTGGGGGTTGCAAGGGGCACAGGAGGCTCCTGCATAACGGGGGCTGCGCCCCCTACTCGAATTTTTTATTTGAGGGCAGTTTTGTAGTTTCCAGATTAGGGTTTTTGACTACATATTTGTAGCAAGGGTTTCTTTCTCTATAATGCAAGAAATACTGAGAGGTGTGAGGACGAGCGCTGTAACCCTATTCTCCATTGATAGTGAAGCAGGATCTCATCTCACCGAGGACGTAGGCAATCTTGCCGAACCTCGTAAAACTGTGTGCATTGCTTGTTCTTGTTTTTCCATTATCTTCTGCATCATTTTAGGGTTGCGTTTCTACAAGCTCCCCATGGAAGGCCATCAATAGTAACTCTTCTCCAACATCTATCATGCCATCTTTCAAAGCTTGGATTCCACCTCGATAACTTAAGTTCTATCTTTCTTTAAGCATATGAACGAAAAAAAAAAAAAAAATTCCAATCACACATCAATAGGGTTTTTATATGCAAAACACATAATAAATATAGAACCTTTTTGGTTCAACACTAACAAACTTTCTTTGGCTATAAGTACCTATACAACTTGAATATTATGTTTCATTTTCATAGCTAGATCAATAGCTCCAATGTCACCGGCACCACCTTCCATTTCGGATGAAACTTGCCATACTTCAATATCATGCAAGAACATGGACTTTTCTTTCTTTTTCTTTTTTTCAATTCCATATTCTTCCCTTTTTCTTCTCCTTCTTTGCTTATGTGGGTCTGCCTACCATTTCGGTAGGTAAATATGGCCATGGGATTTCATTTCATTATTTGCCTCTATAATAACTGTTACCCTATATTGGTATCAGCTAATCTGGATGTCTTGGTTCTCACCACTCAATTAAATTCCATTTCCTTCTTTATTATTCTTCCATTTAACAAACACTTATAGCAGATGAAGAAATGAAGAGTTTGTATTGAAATTGAGCAAAGAACTATGTCATCAAATTCAAAGTTGGGATTGAGTATTTAAATTCCATCTCTCAAGTTAGGTGATAGTAATATATACAATCAAACGCATTTGCTAATAAGTTTCAAAAATACATCAAATATATAGTTGGACTTTCTGTGGAATAAATCTAAACTTGCCATTTTTTCCTGTTGCCTCCATTCAATTTGCTAAGCTCTAGACCAAAGTTTCTTTTACTTAAGAGTTGAATGTTTTCTTGGTTAAATTTTTCATATCATCTGGTATACCACAGTTCAAACAACATAGGAATCTTTATTCTATTTTCTTTGTTTTTGATACACCTGAAAGCAATTTTTTTGTTCTTTTCAATAATTATATTCCCAATTTCTATTTTATATAAAACCATGTGACTTGCTCGTCTCATACGGTCATTTCCTCCAATTGCTTAAGAAGTCACCGGAGAAGAAGAATTTCAACCAAATCCTACAATTGTAGCTTAATTCACACCAGTCAGCAGTCAATTGAGTTCAAAGTTCAAATTCTAAATAAGAATAGAGACCCACGACAGGACCAACAACATAAAAGCAATTGCAAGTAAAAAATAAGATGGTCAAATGGAGGAGGGAGGAACAGAAAAGTTCCAGTATACCCTTCCCAATGAAATATGGTAAACAGGGCACTTTTTATATTGTGCTTTAACATTGGACTGTTGGTATGAACAATTAAAGTATAAATAAAATAATAAAATACCTGATCCACCATCTTGTGCTTAAGGATAGTACTTTTGGCCAAAACTTTCACTGCAACACTCGCCCCATTCTCTGTATTCTGCGCGAATTTAACCTTTGCAAAGGTTCCTTCACCAATTGTTCTGCCAATCTCATACTTACCAAGACTTTTCACGACCATTTTCACAATTTCTTAAATCTCATTTCTTCGAAGTACTCCAGATTATACCCTCCCCCAAGTTCTCCGTTTCTAGAGAATGGGGAAGGAAAAACTCCCAAAAATCTGAGAAGAAATGATTGATTAATATGGATAGATTAAAGAACGAGAAAAAAAATAAATAAATAACCCTAGTCCAAAAACAGAAATGCGAATTTGCAGCATCTTAGCGTATGCAATTATGCGAGCAAATGCGAATTTTTGCGGGCATTGTTGCTTCTGGTAGCTACCTCGGCCGATGAATCTGATGATCAAACAAAATCTGGCTGAAGCACGCCCAATAAAAGAGATCAACGAGCTCTGCCAAATGCTGATTGCCAAGCAAAATGGCAAATTCGATTCGTCCCGTATGACCGTCGAGGCTTAAAATTGCAGGCGGGGAAGAACAAGCAATACAGGGCGTTGGGGCCTACAAGCCCCAACGGCCCCCACTCCTCAGAGTTCCAGACTGTAATTATTCCGTCCCAGTTTTAACTGCTCCAAAAAAATTGAATTATTTCTATTTAAAATCAAAATTTCAGAAAAGTCAAATTTTATTGATTAAAGCTTTTTTTTTTTTGGTAACCTCAAATCACTGTTGAGAACACCCTATGAGGTCATTTTCGTGTGTTTGAGGTAATCTTACTTTTTTTTATATTTTTAGTACAACATATTTTCTTTTAGGCTTAAGTTTGGTTGTCTACAAATGAATAAAAATTAAAAAATTTGAATTTAAAGAAAAATGGAGACATATTAATCAATCATTGTATGAAATGACATTTGTTTCATTTTAATTCAATTATTTGTTTATGTGTCTATCTCCCTCTTTAGATTCAATTTTTTTTTTTAATTTCATATTTTCATTTTACTCATTTCTTGACAACGTAATTAAGCCTTGAAGGGAAATCTTATTGTATCAACAGCTGGTTAATCATTGGTTATAACCTTATTTTTTGCTATTTTAACCGGTGTTTGGTACTCAAGAAAAGAAAAGAGAATAGTACAGATTCTTTAACGGTTTTCTCTCCTCTTAAAATTTATCTCGATGCTTGGTTTAAAACAAAGGGTTGGAATATTCCAATAATTTAAATTTCAATATCACCTCATTTCTTGTGAAATTTTCATTTGTCGCCAAATATATTTTCTTACCATGGAGACAAAATAATTCCTCTGACACAAAAAATTCTTGATTATATATATAGGCTTCTTCCATTCCCGAAAAGAACTTGTCTCCCTCTTGTGCTAAGAAGAGTATTTTTCCAATTAGACACATTACTCGATTAGAATAAGGAAGTCATTGGTCTCTCTCTCTCTCTCTCTCTCTCTCTCTCTCTCTCTCTCTCTCTCTCTCTTAATTTCTTCTCTTGCAATATTGGTAATCTATTACGACTCTAAGAAGCCACGTGCATGAGGCCGTTACTTAATGAATCATGTCTCGCGTATGAACACTTAGCTCAAATAACTCTTTTTATTTCCTTTGTTTACGTTGTTTTGCTATTATGGTTGTTAGTCATGCCAACCTACAGTCTCTCATTTTGTTCCTTCCTTTTTCTTTTCTTTTTTTCTTTTTATTTCTTATTTAAAAATGAGATTGCTAAGAGATAGGTATTTTTTTATGCCAAGTTTATCTTCAATAAATCTAGAGGTTGAGTTCCCTTGAAGAAGCTTTTATATTGTTATCCTAATTTTTTCTATTCTCTCTCCAATCTCTAATGACTATTCTACTCTAACACCATAGGTGGAAACCAAAGGACTACACGCATTCCAAAGTGGCATTAAAGCCTGGGTATGGAGCAGCAAGTCGAGCAACTATGGACCCCTCAGCAACATATGCAAAATGGATAAGTTTTTTCAAATAGATGTGCATATGAATCAAATTTCATTAGCAACAAAGAAAATCAGGGAGAATTCTCATGGATCAGCAGCAAAATCTATTGGAGATCTAACTCCAAAGGGCAATTCATCCAATTCGTACTATCCCAAAATGGTGAAGTTGGATTTCCACATTTCGATGGCGATGAAAACCCAACAAGCAAATGGTATTTTGGTCAAACTCGTCATCCTAAAAATCTCTTGACCTAAGCAAGGGTATTTTGATCATTTGGTTGCTCTAGGCAACTATAGACCAAGCAAATGGTATTTTGGTAACACTAGCCATCCTTAGCATCTCTTGACCTTCTTTACGGTATTTTGGTCATTCGAATGCTCTGGGAAACTATAGACCAAGCAAATGATATTTCGGTCAAACTGGCCATCCTAGACATCTCTTGACCTTAATTAGGGTATTTTGGTCATTTGGTCGCTCTGGGCAACTATAAACCGAGAAAATTATATTTTCGATCAAACTGACCACCATAGGCATCTCTTAACCTAAGCAAAGGTATTTTGGTCAAGCTGGCCATCTAGGACATCTCTCAACTCAGCAAATAGTGTTTTGGCCAATTTTTAAAATTTTGGCAAATCCAAGGCTATTTTGGTCATTTTTTAACTCAACCCAAGGTTCAAAGTTCATTTCTAAAAATTTAAAGCCATTTAGGGTATTTCAGTCTTTCTCAACCTCGACTCTGGGCTCAAAGTCTATTTTTTTCAAATTTTAACCATCATGGAGTATTTTGGTCATTTTCAACCTCAAACCCCGGGCAAACAAAATATTTTCAATTTAAGGGGTTTGTAAAAAGCCAATTAAAAGGAGTGGGTCATCGGGCTATAAAAGCTTATGCTCAAAATAATGAGTGATCGGCTATGAAATCTTGCGATCAAAAGAGAGAGTGATCAAGTAGTAAAGCTCGCAATCGAGTGATCAGCTATAAAAACTTATGATAAAAGGAATGAGAGTGATCGGTTGAAAAACCTCATGATCGAAGGAATGGATGAACGGTTACGAAAGCACTCGACCAAAGAATGAGCTATCAACTATGAAAGAACTTAATTAAAGGAATGAGTGATCAGTTGTGGAAGAACTTGATCAAAGGAATGAGTGATCGGCTACCAAGGTGATCGAGGGATCAAAGGGTACATAGGTACCAAGGTGATCGAGGGATCAAAAGTATCGAGATAATCAATAGATTAGTCCACCTGACTAGCTTATCTTTCTCTAGAGAAGCAGCCTGAAATTTATCCCTTTAGTTGTGTAACAAGGCATCTACACGATCACGAGTCTGCTCCCGTTGATCCTCTTCAATGGCACTAGCCTATGGGTTCTTCCCACTAGCCATGGCTTGGCCTAACCTTTGGCTTTGATACCAATTGCTAGACATAGGGAAATAATGTATTCAATAGCAACGTTCTGTAAAGTGACCATCAAGGCTGGTTTCCTTGCTCCTCTGTGTTGCTGGATTGGATTTGATTTATTCTTTGACTTCGAACTATCAAAGGGAGTTGAAGTTTGCTCAAAAAATCAGGGGCAGACCCAAAAAGACATCTAATAAGTTGTTGGCTACGGACCAGAGTAAACCTCCAGCTTCCAGATAATTTGGAGCTATCAAGTTAGTTTCATGGTGATGAGATTTGGGATAGAGATAGATGCCATAGGTTAAGATTAGAGAAAGAATAGGGATGATTGTAGATACGCAGACGACAATGAGATTAGAACAATTAATAGGCCAAAGCAATTGTGTTCGAGAGATCAAGGGTGATCAAGGGATCAAAGTGATTGAGAGATCAAAGCATAAAGATGCTTGAGAGATCAGAGATGATCAAGGGATCAAAGTGCATTGGTGATCTAGAGATCAGGGTGAACGTGGGATTAAACTGATAGAAATATTGAGGCGATAAAAGTGTTTGAAAGATTGAAGCGATCAAGAGATCAAAGCAATGGTGATCAAGAGATCAAGGATGATCAAGGGATCAAAGTGATAGAGAGATCAAAGATGATCGAGAGATCAAAATATAAGGTGATCGAGAGATCGAAGTGATCAAAAGATCAAAGCATAGACATGATCAAGAGATCACAGGGATGATAAAGAGACCATGCTAATTGAAGGATCAGAGTGTACACAGGTATAGAAGTGATCGGAAGGTGCAAGGTCAAATGCTTAGGAGGAATAAAAAAAAATGGAAAACTTAAAAATGCTTACCAGAGATTCTCTATTCTCACGTTCATGCACTTGTGCAACACATATTCTTCACAAATGGTTAGCATGTAATTTCATGTTCATGTATGGCACTGTCACCACAAGAGATGAGAGTATTATTTAACTCTTTTTTTAATGTTTTGAAACTCCAATTTATTATAAAACTTTGGAAAACACTTTTATTTATTATTATTATTATTATTTTTTTTTTTTTGAAAAACTATGTCTTTACATTTTACTTGGTAATGTACAATTCCACACAATCACCTCCATATTCCGCGCCATACATATAGATAGGGGTGTCAAAAGGGAACCCGAACCGATAAGACCGACCAAAACCGACCAAAAAAAGCCAGACCGAGCCGAACCGAGAGCTTATTGGATTGGTTTCGGATCAAGGGTATTAGAAGTTATCGGTTTCAGTTCGGTTCATGTTAACCCTATGGGCACCGATGGGACTGACCGATCAACCAGACAATTGGTTGAAAAGTGAAACCCTATTTGACACCTATACTAATACTATAGTCTATACATCATTCTCTTTGGAGTTGTAGCCGTCACTCAATAAGTAATGAATTAATTTATTTCTTTATCCAAGACAAGACCGAGAGTCTAAGTCCAACACTTTAGCGGCTGTTCCTTCATCTTCTTCTCACGTAGTGAAGTTGACAGTTGAGTCGGCATAATTCTGGTAAATAGTTTCTTCTTCTTCTTCTTCTTCTTCTTCTTCTTTTTTAGCATGTCTTTCTGCCGCTATTTTTGAAAATAAGGGAGGGCTTTTAAAGCTCTCATCAGTTAATGTCTACCTGTGGGCCTTTTGTTTCTCTTTTTTAATGTTTGTTTGCAGTAAAAAGAGAGTAGAGGAGGGTTCTTGTCAGATCTAGGTTTCCTTTCAACTGAAAATAATATGAATGATGAAGGGTTAGGTGGTGGATTGTCTTTTTTTTTTTTTTTTTTTACTCTTTCTTTTTCTTGTGCAACTACCAATTACTGTCACCATTTGACATTTGTCCATCTTTGGGATTTTCACTAGTACTGTGAGCATGAATATGATGGATTTTTTGGAAAACTAATCCTTAGGGATTATGTACAAAGATGATGAGGTTTTTTGTTTTTTTTTTTTTTTTTTAACCTTAAAGTTATTGAATTAAGAACGAATTTTATTCACTTGTTCTAATTTTTTAACCATAGCCTTTGGTTTATTATTGTTACTTATTTATTATTTGATTTAATTTAGAATATGTTATATGTTTTTCACTTTTCCCATTGACAGTAGTTAGCGTCAGAAATGTCAAAACGACCTATCTCTGTCGTAGATATTGAGGAGGAGCCTTGTATTGATCTTAATGTTGATTACAATTCTAATGATGAACTTGAATTACCTAAAGAAGGATCAACTATAGTAACTACCGCAAGTACGATAGCTTCAAATAACAAAAGGAGAAAAAGAAGTGTTGTGTGGGATGAATTTATACCACTTGATGGTAAAGATTATGAAGATGGGAGGGATAGAGCTGAATGTAAGAAATGTGGGCAAGCACATAAGGCTGACACTAGCATTAATGGAACAGGTAGCCTTAGGAGACAACTTCGAATTTTCCCAAAACGAGATACCCAAGATATCCAACAAATGATTATTGCTAGTAATGGAGGAAAAATGGGTATTAGAGATAAAAAAGTTGATCAAGAAATTATCCACAACAAAGTCACTCGACTTATTATCAGACACGAGTTGCCTTTGACTTTTGTTGAATATAAGGAGTTTAGAGAATTAATCACCTTTCTTTTTCCTGAATACTCCCATATCAGTCGGAACACACAAATGTCTGATATTTGAAAATTATACGATATGGAGTGTATCAAAATCAAGGGTTTACTTAAATCCTTGAATGGGAGAATATCTTTAATTAGTGATTTATGGACATCCATCACCAATGATGGATATATTTCTTTGATTGCCCATTATATTGATAAAGACTGGATTTTGCATAAAAATTGTTGCGATTTTGTATAATGCTGCCTCCACATTCTGGCATATATATCTCAGAAATGGTTTCAAAAATTCTATCCGAATGGGATATTGAAGAAAAACTTTTTTCAATAACCTTAGACAATGCTAGTGCAAATACTTCTTTTGTTGAATTCTTGAGGAGGGGTTTGAATTTGAAGAAATCTCTTTTATGTGATGGTGCTTTCTTTCACAATCGTTGTTGTGCACATATTTTAAATCTCATTGTACAAGATGGATTGAAGTGCATAGATGGATCCGTGTTATTGGTTCGTGCTAGTGTTGGTTATGTGAAAGCATCACAAGCAAGAAAAGTGAGCTTTTTGGAATGTTGTAAATAAGTGGGAATAGTATATAGTAAGGGTTTGCATGCTGATGTATGTACGAGGTGGAACTCAACCTATCACATGCTTGAGTCTACCTTATTTTATAGGAGAGGGTTTGAGCAGCTCCAATTGATGGACCCCCATTATAAGACTTGTCCTGATTTTGAACAATGGTCAAAAATTGAAAAACTGATGAGTTTTTTGCAACCATTCAATGAAATTACAATTTTGCTCTCTGGTTCCAAGTATCCCACTGCAAATTTATATTTTCCCAATGTGTGGGAGATCCACCAAAGTTTGTTGGAAGAGACATCAAATGAAGAAAGTTTAATGAAGGGAGCTATGGAAATGAAGAAGAAATTTGATAAGTATTGGAGTAAGTATAGTGTGATATTGGCTGCTACGTTAGTGTTTGACCCTCGCTACAAGCTTGGATTTGTGAATTGGGCATTTAAAAAAATTTTCCCCTTGGACCCAAACTCGTCTGAGATTGCTAGTCGTGTGAAAAGTGCATTATATGGTCTATTCAATGAGTACAAGAGCATGGATGCAAGTGGAATTGAGTCTTCTACAACTTTATTGAATCAAGCAGGGACTTCTAGATCTCGTCGAAATATTGTGGTACATACATTTATCATTTACAACCTTATTATTTTTTTTATTTGCAAGTTTATATAATCATGAAGGCTAAGTACTAACTACTTTTACTTTGTATTTTCCATATATTCCATAGGAATTTACGGCGCATCTGAGATTGCTAAAGTTGATAATGGATCTAAACTAAAACTAGATGTGTATCTAGATGAACCAAAGACCCCATTCAATGATGATATCAATGGTTTTGATGTGTTGTCATTTTGGAGATCAAATTGGACAAGGTATCCAGATGTGGCTCGAATGGCTCGTGATGTCTTAGCTATTCCAGTTTCAACGGTTGCCTCAGAGTCTGCTTTTAGTGCAGGGGGTCGTGTTATTGACAAGTATCGAAGTAAACTACTTCCTACCAATGCTGAAGCTTTGATTTGTCTTCGAGATTGGATGTTTGATTTAGATTTCAGAGGTGATTTCCATTCACATAATTTTTTTTTGTACTTTACTTAGTTTCTAAGTCTAGTAATAATTATTGATTGGTTGTACTTTGTCTACAGCTGAGCCTATTGATGATGCCGATGACATGGCCGATGCAGTAAAAGATGTGTTGTTCATGCCAAATTCAAATAGTGAAAGGGGGTGTGGACCAATTGGAACTCCTCAAGCTTCATCATGGCGTGGTTCTTCTCACTCTAAAGTGTAGTAGAGAACAGTACAAATCAATCATACACTCAAAAATCATCATACGTTGGTTCTTAACTTTATGAATTGTGGTTGATAGGTCATCATTTCATTTTTTGTAGGTTCTAATTTGTGAGAATAAGAGTGAACAGTGACTATTTTACTTAATGGATGAATGGATCATCGGATCATCGGATCATCGGATCATCGATAATTTAATATTATAATTTACAGTTTTTCTTTTTTTCTTTTTTGAAATATTTTAATTTGTGAGGATGAGAGTAAAACAATGATTGAATTTTTATTTTTATTTTTTTTTTTTCTAGTAGAGGAACAATGATTGAATTCATTCAATAAATGGATGGATCATGGATGTCATAATTTTTTTTCTTAAGTTTTAACTTGTCAAACTTGATGTAGCGTTTTACCTTTTTTTTTTTAATAGAGGAACAGTGATTGAATTAATTCAATAAATGGATGGATCATCATGGCTTCCAGAACTTTATTGAATGGATCATCATGGATGTTACAATCCGATCATGGATGGTTTTTTTTTTTGTGAGTATGTGAAAAGATTTACACCAAACCAATCCGTTAGTAACCCGATACTAAAAAACCGAATTAAACTGAAACCAAACTGAACCGAAAACCAAAATTTCTTAATGGTTTGGTTTTGGATTCATACATTCTTGAACGGAAACCAATTCAACCCAACCGAAACCAAATCGAACCATCCAATTGACACCCCTACATATAGACTTGGCAATTATTGTTGGCGGGCCAAAACTAACTAGGTATAAGTTGAAACTACATGAAGTGGGTAAGTGAATGAGGTTAGTTGTAGACAAAGCGATGAATGAGTCATTTTTTTTTACATAGGTAAAAAAATTGTACAAGACCAAGAATGACACTTGCCCCCAATCGTGTTGCCCTTTCTTTTTTGCAGGACTGCCCCACTTCTCGGATTGGATCATTCTAATGATTAGAAATCAATTGTTGTGGGTCCTATGCCCCTTCAATTCTTCATGCTCCTGTGCCATGCCAGTAGGTAGGCTTTTCCAATGATAGAAATCTCTTTTCCAATGATAGAAATCTCCCTTCCTCATTCTTCCTTTTCGAAGGAAAATGTCCCTAGTACAAACTTGTTCCCTTCTCTCCTATTTTTGCTTATTTTCTTTTTCTTCTTTTTCTTGTGTTGCCCTAGGGACAAATCTATTCACTCTTATCATTTTCCCATGACCATACTATAGTGTGAACATAATGTTACTAACACATAGTGGAGTCATGTAATGTCTTTGATCTTATGATAACAAATAGGCTTAGTCTCACATCATGAGAGAGAGAGGAAGAATACGGGAAATGAAAGCAGAAATATGAGATGAATGAATGTCATGGAGGGGGTGGACCCAACCTTGATTGTTACTTTTATCAAGCTACCTACGTAGCTTAATTAGGGACCATGTCAAATGTAGTTCAGGACAATGATTCAATGTCAAAGACTTGATAATTAAGTTCTGTCACAGCCAATGAGCTCGGAGCTATTAATGAGAATCTCCTCATCATTTAGCCCAGGAGGACTTTACTAGGTTGTAATGGGGCTTAGCACCAGGTTCCAAAGGATGGCTATGGCTCAAATATGCCCCAATGTCTGATTCTTAATTAGGCAACTTTTTGCTCCAAAGTTCAAGAAAGATTTTGAAATTCTACCCCCTAGCTACTTGGACTATTGATCTTTCTTTGATTTTTAGGTTTGCACTTCACCATTTTTTTTTTTTTTTTTTGTTAAACTCTCACCCTTGAGCCTGCCCCAGTTTGGGTTTCTAAATTCATCTTTGAAAATGATTTTGACAGATATATTAAATGAAACTACCCTTTTATCATTGATCTTTCTTGATCAGACCTTGAAAGCTAGGGGTGTATGTGAAGCAGGAGGATATTGGGATGATACGTTGAAGGTAGGTTGAGACAGGTTTTTCAAACTAATAAAAAAGACATTCAAATGACTAAATAGAGATACCAGGGTGTCTCTTATTAATTTAATGACAAATGGTTGCTCCCGTGATTTGGG
>NW_024868290.1:84545-84670 GCF_013358625.1 Macadamia integrifolia
TTGGAATAGAATTTAGAATAAAGTAATGTAATTGTAATAATTTTAATAAAAGTATATAGTAATACAATACGCTTTCGAGAAAAATACTAAGTGCAATTACTAGCGGATTAGCTGCCTTAGTTGTT